>NC_134756.1:606060-909090 GCF_050436995.1 Anticarsia gemmatalis | reverse complement strand
GTGTTCTCCCTTAGGTTATAGTGATTAACACGTTACGTTTAAGTGGCAATGTGGCAATCAATTTGATGTCCACTAGTTGTCAACTGATACACGATAAGCCAGCAAAGCCTGTCGAGGCAACGGAATGAAAGGAAACAAAGTACAGGAATACATTTTTTCTTCCTCATAACAGTTGAAGCTTAGAAGAAGAATTCAGAAGGCGACTAGGAGACCATTTATTTGTAAGGCATAGGCCACTGATGCTGGTAATGACGGAAGCTATAGCATGGCATGTAGATTTGTAAATCCTTGTGGCAAATATTGTTAAGAGATTTGCGTTCTATGTAGAATTTTGTGTTTTAGTGTATTTTGGATTTTAATTTAATGAAGTACGCTTAATTTGTTCATTGAGTCCTCTCTTCAAGCTCTAAATTTAATGTGAAGATTACATTACTATTTACATGCATGACTCTTGTTACTTTCCGATAACTGTATTATGTTATGTATGTTAAAAGGATGCATTTACTTTCTTTAAAATCTGATAACCTTAATAAAAGATTTTAAAGAAAGTGGAAGCAATTCGGTGCTTGAACCTTATAGCAAAGCATTTGAATTAATTTCAAATTGCCAAAAATACCGATTCAGAATGCAGGAGTTGATGATGAGAACGAGCAAACACCTAAAACCATGTTTTTCAAATTTACATCCAGACTGAATGGATATGACATTATCCAGAAGTATAACCAGTTCTAGAACAAATACTAGGTCTTCAATCTTCATTAGACCAGGCCTAACTCCTTTGACATTGAAATTATAATATTCTTTGTTTTTAGTAGACAAACAGTAATTGGTGAAACAAAAGATTACCCAAGTCCATTTTAACAGAGCTTCAGGAGTTCAAGCTTTTGGATACCCATCTAAAACCATAATTTCATAACATTGCATAACCGTAAGTGGTCGCCACGGGTCATGAGTTAAAACCACACGCATATTTTATTTGGATACGGAATTTAAAACACCTGGCTTTAGTAAATAAGTTCGAGTTTGAACTGGAAAAGTATCGAGTCACTGTTGGTTTAGTTTCAAATTATCGCTTCATATTGTTTCAGGCTTCACCTGTCGTTTCACTCGGTTGTATCGTGAAAGCATATAGTTGCGACTATAGCCAACTTAAAAAAAAAACAGGCAGTAAATGGCCTATGTATGTTTAAAGAGGTGTAAAAATATCCGCGAGGATCGATCTCTCAGGTTAAGCTTCGCTTGTCGAGGTTAGTCTTTGGATGGGTGGCCATATTATACAAAACGAGCTCCTCCGTGTCTCTAAACGCACGTTAGATTTTGTGTCCCAACTGTCATTACAGCCGGGACAAAACTACAGTTTCGAAAGGGGGAAGTCTGAAAGACACTAAAAGGTAGTATTTAGGCATACCATGCATACAAATGCATAACAACACGCCTGTTACACCAGTTGGTGTAGGCAGAGTTGCATGAAATATTTCTCGTTTCTCCATTCATAATGTATACTAATGTTATAAAATTGTAGAGTTTGTTTGTTTGGTTAAACGCGCTAATCTCAGGAACTACTGGAGCGAATTAAAAATGATTTTAATGCTGGGTAGCCTATTTTATAGAGGATGATTTAAGGCTATATAACATCACGCTACGGCCATTAGGACCGTTCTCTCTTATGTAACGCAAGCGAAGTTGCGCGGACCCCCAGTCGGATATACTAGCGACTGTGCCACAGAGGCAGTTTTTTCAGGGCACATTTGAAAAGTAAAATTACTGATAACGAGGTTTACAGGTTGATGATAAGCATTTTTATGACCAATACTTGTACTGTCATTGTCTTGAATAAATTTGGAATCCACAAATAAGTTTGAATCATTATTATTTGAACAAGTTTTGTTTGAGTATTTACTTTAATTATTAATTAGTTTTATAAACGCGATAACATGTAAAAGTAAACATATTAGGCAGGTGTGAAAAATAAACAAAAATAAAGTTTCAGGTCTTTCTGGATATAAACATGTTTGTAAAGTGTAAGTCTCAATTAAATGACTAAACATTTTTTTGTCGGGGGGAGAAATCTTTTCAGATGCCCAACTTTCTCAGGGGATAAATTTTGGGTTATGTGGTGTATTTTCACTAGAAAACCACCCCTGTAGGCGACCATTGGGTGCGTGAACGGAAAGGCTCTGGGAGCTGAAAAACTCTCTAGTACCCTTTACCTCACCTGATTGAGGCTCCACAGGAGAAGGTCTCTCTTTATAATTCTACAAGCTAACTGACAGCTGGTGGCAATTTTGGCTATTAAAATTACCACTAATTCCACCGTACTCCATGCCTACAGCCCCTACTGGAGATACCTACGGTTCATGTACAGCACAATATAATTGCTGCGGCAAGCACCAAGATTTACTCCTGGAATGAATAAGAGACTATGCTTTGGTCTATCACGCAGGTCAACTGCATGTTCGGGTATTTTGTCTGCATACCTGCGTGCCCTACTGCATTCAACAACAGCTACTCATTACTCATGAAGTTGTTGGTGGCGCCGTGGTAAGGTTGTTCCCGACGGTACTACCAGTGCAGGTATATTAAAAGTTTTTATGTTTGTGGTCAACATAATGTCAAAGTTGTTGCACCCGGTCCGTAGGCCCTAGACGTAGCTACTTTATACTTGCCCTCCGAAGTACGGCGACGCCCAGTAACAAATACCACGATTACCCATCTGCGGTAAGACCGCGCCGAGGTTTTTTTAACCTACAGATGGTTACCGGTGAGCGCTACTGACTACAGGCGCCTCGGGTATAATAGGTTCAATTCCTACATGTTTGTGAGGTATAAAACAAGCCAGATTTTTTGATTGCCCTTACCTTCCGAAATGGTTAAAAATTCATTTACTGTATATGTAAAAAGTTACGCTGATAAAAAATTATATGAGAGTGCAAACTATCGTAACACCTGTGTGCATACTTGCACGAACAGATCACGTGAAACTTACAGTTGCCATGAATGGAAGTGAACGAATTAAGATCATATACATATATATAGATCATCAATCCTCATATTTGATCTAAATTAATAATTGATTCGATTTTGATTTTGATGTAGTTGATCGTTGTTTGTATTGTATCGTGGGTTGAACAGTAGCCAAAAATTGCTCTTTGAGTCTACTGTTGTCCTTAAAACCTTTCCTGTACTGCGATTTTCTACTATTATCGTCTACCGACAACTGGCTACCTATCGAATTATTTTAGCGGGTGCCATAGGATCAATTTTTGAAATAGTAAGTAAATGTCAAACTCTCAGACTCGCGGGCTTATCACTTATACATTTCTTTTTTGCCGTCATGTAAATCACTATAATCTAAAAAAGAAAACAATGTACAGCATAGTGCCTGTCAAATAGTTGTCAACTGAGATAAGTGATAGCCCCTTCGATAGTACCGACTTTACATAATCGCGTTACTGTAAGATATTGAGATGTAGAGCTTTTTTTGCACGATAACTATTATCTATGCTAGAAAATTTCAGGTGCTCTATTCTCGTAGCTGATGGGTTTTTATGGTGAGATGATGAATGTATTTTTTTTAACTCGGTACTATTCCACTGTAGGGACTGTACTGTAGGGCAAGGGTCTTCTCCCAAACGAGGGGGAGGGGTTAGGCCTTGAGTCCACCACGCTGGCCAAGTGCAGGTTGGGGACTTTGCATGCCCTCAATAAATGTATTTAACAAATTTTAGGCATGCAAGGTTTCCTCACGATGTTTGTACACTGTCACGAAATCCTGGCTAATTTTGTCGTTTGAAGACTGCGCCTAAAATGGTCACCATCTTTTATTTAATGTCGAGTTTATGCCTTCTTGGAACAAAAACGACACCGACAACAGTTGTGATGACTTGCAATATTGTAAATTAATTAGTAATCATTTAAAAACGAGTTTGCGTAGTTGTACACGTGCAACAAACGTGAGTGAAAGCCTCGGGGCTTCTTAAAACTTTGCTTAAGAAAAAAAGTTTTGGCGTTTCCGGCTGACCACGGCGAGAGCAACCTGTGATGAAACGTTAAGCATTTTAAGGTAAAATGCGTGTTCGCGTTAATTCCCGTACCCTATTATATAATAAACATGCAACGCGAGAGATTAAAAGTTACCTATGTATATACATTTAGATCATTTCTGTACCTCGAAAAGCACGTAGAGCCGTCGGTCCTGCGCCTGATCTATCACTGGTCGTGTTGGCTTAGCCGTCCCACGCGGCATGAGAACGAAGGAATAGGGACGGTTAGCTGGTTTCAACGAGACTGGACGCCGATGCCAAATATCGGCTAGGAGGACATAATTATAAACATTTAATTGAGCCTTCAGTTTATCAAGCAGATGTTGTACAGTCAAAAATTTTATAGTTAACATTACTAATGTGTGATTTGGTTATCCTTTTCAAACGTAAAAACTGGTGCATATGTTTAAATAAAATTTGGTAAAGTTATAGATTATAAGCCCGAAGGAGAACATAGACTATTGTTGTCAATAAACAAAACAGCTTAAACTAGTTGTAGAAGATGAGTGCAGTATATTTTTTACAGTGCCTAAATTCAACATAATATGTGATGCGAGATTTGGTCGTTCAAGCGACTGTGAAAATATCAGTGTAACAAAATTTCCACGGTTTTGACGCTCGGTTTCCTCGCCATGCATTCAATAAGCACGTGCATACAAAAATTGCAAGTCATTCGCAGTCATTAATATTGTCAGTATTGCAGATAATAAATTTAACCCATTAATGTCCCACTATTGGGCAAGGGCTTAATGAGGGATCGGTCAGGCGTTTAGTCCACCATGCTGACCAAATCCAATTGGTTGGGGACTTTGCCTACTTTGCTTCAAGAACTGTTCTAAAGAGCTTTTAGGCATGCAAGGTTGCATCACGATGTTTTCCTTCACCGTTGGAGCAAATGATAATTATTTTTAACTAACTGACCCGCGCAACTTCGCTTGCGTCACGTAAGAGAGATTGGGTCAAAATTTTCCCCGTTTTTGTAACATTTTTTACTGGTACTCTGCTCCTTTTGGTCGTAACGTGATGATATATAGCCTATAACCTTCCTCGATAAATGGTCTGTCTAACACTGAAAGAATTTTTCAAATCGGATCAGTAGTTCCTGAGATTAGCGCGTTCAAACAAACAAACAAACAATCAAACAAACAAACTCTTCAGCTTTATTATATTATATAAAATATAATATATAATATAATATAATATAATATAATATATAATATTATTATTAGTATTTAGTATTAGTATTAGTATAGATACACACATAACTACGAAAAGTCGTTGGTGTGTTGCCTCGGGTTCGAACCTGCAACCACTTACGTGGGAGGTATCAACTTATACCACTCGGCTATTAAGAAAAGTCAAATTATAGTAAATTCAGCGCAAGTCCTTATTGACGATTCAAAGTAGGCTGTAGATAAAGGGAAATTTTGTCACAAAGGCAAAGAAAGTTAGAACAATATAAAGGTTGTATGTAATATAATAATTTGAGAGCGTATCAGGTAACAGAGCACTTCATATTGTTACGATAATGGTGCCTAATGTATTTTTCCTTGAAAACTCATTGGATATTCGTAAATGTAGGCAAGGGCACATCACTAGTGTATAAATAATTAAGTTAATATATTTCAACTTAAGATATTCTAGGCATACAATTTTGGGTCGAATCTAACAGAATAGTTTTTGAGAGGAAAATGTTATCTAGGACTGACCGACTGCTCAGTATGTGTGTCCATCTGGATTGTGAGCAGTTGGACATTGAATCTACCACGTTGACCAAGTGCAGATTGGATACGTCGTATTCCTTCAAAAACTCTTATGAATCTAAGTTCCTAGGTATCTTTACGATTTCCTTTAATGTTAAATAAGTAGTAGGTGGCTATTTCTTAAGATGACTATAAACAGTATAATATGCTGTCTAAATGTTGATTTGATAAACAAAATGAATGTGATTTTTAATCTTAGTATGAATTTTTTTTTCTTCTGTTTCACTGCTGGGCGAGAGACTCCGATCGTGTGAGGCGTTAGGCCTTGAGTTCACTAATTGAGTAGGATATTAATATGTTAAATTAAATTAATATGAACTTTATCGTCTGTGCCCACATTACGCGTTATATTAAGCGTTATACAATTCCAATTTAGTTCTAAAATCGATCAAAACTAAAACAGTGTGGGTACCAATGACGCATCAGTTTTAAATCACTATTATCTGGTGTCAGTTCAGAAATTTCATTATGATTGAGTAGCCGGCCAACTCTGTGGCACAATGTTTTAGTTTGTTAGACTAGACTCATGCGTGCTACGTACAAATTATTTTGCATTTTGTCATGTTAATGATGCCTCATTTTTATCGTACGGTTAGTGGTTAACGTAGTGTCAAAATTGTTCAAGCCGCCCGAAAGTCGTTTTGACATGGCTTAATGATATATTGCCGGGTCTGTCTTTTTACGTGCCCTCAGAAGCAAGAAGACGCCCAGCTTAAATACCACTAAGCAATCACCCATTTATGGAATGATGGCGCCAAGAGTTATTCAACTCACAGATCGTACCTATACCGAACGGCATTCATTAAGATACGAGAGCACCAAGGCTTGACCGCCCGTTGTAGGTTTGATTAAACATAATATACTTAATAACAGAGATTCAGTCTCTTATCCAAGGGCTTCAGTATCACGCAAGGATTAAAATAATTTTGCCGACTGTTAAATTTAAAGGAAATAATAAGACAACTAAAGTGACAATATTTATATAGTAGTATGAAAATTTGATCAGCGCCTCGAACGGGCGCCGTAGGAACTATTTTGGCAGTACATTCTAAATGTCAAACCTTCGATACTCGACAGTACAGATTATACAAAATCGCGCTATCGATATCAATATATATCTGATTCTAGAGGAATGTTCGGCGAACACTATAGGTTACAAGGCACATTGTGAGTTTTCCCAACCCGTTGGTCGTGAGTCGATCACGCAGGACAAACTTTGTTGATTTAGGCGTGTACACTAACATTCACATAACTGTTATCGGTCTCACGTAATGTTCTTAATTGCAAGGATTATTGCCGATAATAGCTCCTCTATTTGTGTTATGTTCTATGGGAATATCGGCGATTTGCTAATGTGTGATTAGTGGCTTGTTTCAGAAATGTTTTGGAATAATATTTATGCGATTTTAATTTTTCTTTTGTTTAAGGAAGTTGAACTCTTTGAAAATAAGTCTATTTATCTAGTAGTCTCTTTAGTAGTATACTAGCTGACCCGCGCAACTTCGCTTGCGTCACATAAGAGATAATTTTCCCCGTTTATGAAACATTTTTTACTGCTGCTTTGCTCGTATTGGTCATAGCGTGATGTTATAATAATATAGCCTATAGCCTTCCTCAATAAATGGGCTATCTAACTCTGAAAGACTTTTTCAAATGGGACCAGTAGTTCCTGAGATTAGCGCATTCAAACAAACAAACAAACAAACTTTCAGCTTTATAATATGATATGAGATCTGAAATGCGTTATTATAACGGCGAATATTGCGCATGAATGCAATTATTTATAGGGACGCTGCCCCCGCCGCCGCGGCCGGCCCGTACCGTGCCGCAATACTAATATCGTGATATCTCCTAAACTATATGTCTAAATAACACACTGTAAACTGCAAAAATAATCTAAATTAAATACTCGTGATGATGAACTTACTTATTTTGATAAGGATATATGTATTATTGGTTATATCACCAGTTAAACATCACCCAACGAATTAAATGTTTTTTTAATACAGAAAAGTAGTTTTTGTGACTTAAATAAAAAAGCTGGATATATGTCATCGCGGACTTTTTTGTAGAACTAATAAAGACCAATGTTTTTGCTATACATTGTTCTTACTTGTATCCAACGGTATAAGCGGCGCACGCACAAATGCAATCTTCAATTAGATTTTTTTTCTGACTTCTTGGACATAAATCGCTATAACTCAGCTAATATAGTTTCAATGTATTTCAATTATATATAAAAACCTGTCGGAGAAAATACTCTTTCTATTAGTGAAAACCGCATCAAAATCCGTTGCGTAGTTTTAAAGTTTTATGCATACGAAGGGACTACAGACAAAATGGGCGACTTTGTTTTATACTATGTAGTGATATGTTTCAGTGAAAGCCCGAACTGTGGTAAATCCTAAGATTTACCGGAAAAACCTAAGATTTACCAACTCTCAATGTTAAAAGTCCGAACAATTCTTCTGTTTCGAACCTCTACCACTATTCACTTGATAGATTTTAGGATTTATATAATCACACGGTAAAAGTTGATAAAGTTATATCATAACGTGTTATGAAGAAAAAATTTTGGGCAAACCGACATGGGTAGGTTAGGTTAGAATTAGAGTGGTTATATTTTTTTAAACCACCCGGAAGGAGGAGCCCCGCGAAGCGGGGCTCCGGCGACATCTCGATCATCAAGTGAATAGAGGTAAAAGTTCGAAATAAAAGAATTGTTCGGACTTACATATATTATTATAATATGGTTTTAGCAAAAGACAGCATTTAATAATTATTACTGAATATGATATACGCACATACTTAATCAAAATCATTAAAATAAAAAACATATTTTATTTTACAAAAAATATGGCCTATTAATAAACATTCCCTAGGAAGTTCTTCAGGTGTAAAGACTTTATTTAAGCCCAAAGTATATAAATTACGTACACAAAGGTCATAAGGAAATCCGCAGATTCTGTTAAGATCAGTCTTCCATTTTATTTTTATCTGGATTTTGTTTACAATACATTTTAGCTACCTCTTTTTTGAAAGGAAGATGCTGCCCGTCTGGTTCTTAAAGTAATAATGTGTTATACCTATAGTCGTGAGTAGACTTTTACGAAACATCCACGTCTCGCTGTTAACAATGTTAGTTAGTTCCATATATTAGGAAGCCAGGCTATTGCCACGATCCGATATTATATCATTTTAATGCCATTTGCAATAGCAGCACACCATTAAAATAAGCTTTAAACTCCTTTAACTACAATTAAAAAGCACAAGTCTCTTATTTACTCCCAACATAATTCAGAAAATATTACCACTAAAATCTTTCAAGGAATTACTGGGGAGCTTAAATCTGAGGTCCTATAAGCTCTGTCGTTGCATTCCTGCGGCTTCCGAAGATACCCTCGCTGCAAGCCTCTGGAGGACATTATCGATTTACTTCTTAGTAGCGAACACGGGGCTTAAGTCGCGTAATGCCTTTAAACTGCCTGACCGTTCGCCTGGAATCTCGTGAGATTCTTTGATATTTGAAAATGTGAAGCGGAAGGTTACTTGTGATAATTTCTTCTCTTCTTTAAAAATGACAACTTATGAACTAATAATTCAAGTTGTTTAATTATTAAATCAATAAAATGGACACAAAATGTAACCATAGGGGTAGTTTCCTACCACTATCGAGTATTAATAACGCTGAATAAAATAGAGCTGTCGATCAAATTTTGCACTTAACTTGATTGGAATCCCGACTCGGAAAATAGGGAATGACCAAGACCAAGAACAGAATATCCATCACAATTTTATTATTAACTAAGCTTACACAAATGTTTAGTTGGAATCAAGTCACCACGATTTATAATCAGAGGGTAATTAATTACACAGGTTCTTCTGTTTAACAGACATCACAATCAGCTCAAACTAGGGGAACAAATTAGTCATCATTCTCTATTCTATCCAAACATTGTTCCTCACACTATCAAAAATGTAAATCTACCCTCACATTAGATGCACTGCAAGCAATTTGCACCTCCAAGCCGCTGGGAGTTCTATGGCTTCGGATTTGTGCTCCGAATCCCTAATGTAGCCTCACATGCTTATATAGTGATAGAAAAGTTGAATAAGATTTACAGAGTAACTAGAAGCCCTTGTCTGTGCTATTCGTTTCATACTAAATTTATCAAGACACCCGTAGCTCGAAATCTACCACTATCGACGAGCTTCTAAGAAAATGTTGAACGAAAATTTGATTAGCGCCCCTAGTGGGCTCCGTTGGAACTATTATGGTAGTACATTTTAAATGTCAAAATCTCGATACTGTGCAATACCGGCTGTAAAGAATTGCTCTACCAAAGGGTTATTGAATTCGCTTCAAGTCTATTGTCTAAATTGACAACAATACGTACAGACTTTCGTGGTTTTCGCAATGTAGTTCGGCCCGAACACTACTAGATGGCACTTCATGTATATAACGCCCGCGCCTGAAGATTGTTATGTCCGCTAATCTTTCTCCGAGTGAGCGCAACTGACTATGAGCAATATGATTATCTTTAACTAGCGGTTACATCAATTATTATAGAGGTAGTTTCAAATCATGATCATTTGTGTAATCATAAATCTATCATTTCAGGAGTCTGCTCAACTTTTATTTTGCTCTAGTATTCAGGTTATTTAATAGATTTGTAGTGTCTATTAAAAAGAAATACAAAAAAATAAGTTTATGATCACTAAACGGGAAAATTTATTATATTTTCTTTACAAATCTAGTTTGTTCTATTAAATCAGGTAAAATAAAAGCAGGATATAAACATAACAGATGTAACTATCATTAATATAGCGCTGAGTGCATTGCCTGGCGCGGGTAGTTTTCTTAAATCGTCGACGCTTTTCATTTCAGCTAGCACCTTTCAACTCGCACCGTCTATCACAACGTTGGGCTATGAAACCAGCGGGAACGGATATGAAACGTAATTGTATCTTTAATTTCATAAATACGTAGTTTGTAAGCAATCGTTTTAGCGATATCAAAGGTCTAGAAAAATCGCCTATAATTCCAGACAGTGATAAAACCGGAGTAAAATAACACCTCTTATACCCGAAGGTGAAAGCAGAGGCGTTTGAAATACACCTACGTTTCGCCAATAGCAATTTTAGTCCCATGTAATAGCGGGCGAATCTATTTGCCACTTTTTGTTAAAAGTAATTATTGTATTTTGTAAATAAACAACAAACTGTTAAAACAAAACGATTGAAAATATAGGTAAGAACAAAGATACATGACATAACGCCAATAACATCTAAAGCTTGTAGGCAGAGGTAAGATCACAAAAAAATCAACAAGTGAAATGTATGTATGCTTTTTGTAACTTGAGGATAATATTATGATATTGCTTTGATTGATC
This sequence comes from Anticarsia gemmatalis, assembly GCF_050436995.1. Lineage (NCBI taxonomy): Eukaryota > Metazoa > Arthropoda > Insecta > Lepidoptera > Erebidae > Anticarsia > Anticarsia gemmatalis. The sequence goes on along the minus strand of NC_134756.1, from coordinate 897,891 downwards.
ATCAAACGGATACGCTTATATCAAAAATTGACGTGCATAATCAGCGAAAATGTCAAGTGGGCGATAACAAAATTAGGTACACAAAGTAAATTGATATGTGTTATATTTATCAATGAAACCTTTTTACTATCTCTGCTAATGTCAATGTCAGCTATGTTGCTGAACAGTGAACGATAATGGAAGTCGGGAAGTGTTACTGCTTGGTTTTGATGCTTAGATTGTTTGATCGGATTGATTGAATCAATGGTGTCATCGCAAGAGATTGTATAGTTAGCTACCTGCCGATTGTATACCGAAAATACGTCTAAAAAAATTAGCTTTTAAAGAGAAGAACGATAATTCTCTCTTTACAATGACATGTTAAAATGTCACTCAGCATCGAATCGATTTTTAGGTATAGGAAAAACGTTTTCTACAACGTAACTAATGCCAACCTTCTATTCATTTGTATCCAAAAAATCACCTCTATCCATCGCTCTATATAACGACAAAAAGACATACCTAAAATTATTAAAAAACGAATTATGTCTGATTTATTTTGCAGCCGCATAAAATCGCTCACTCCATGGCCCGTCAGTTCTCACATGCAAATGTTCTAACAGCAACTAACGAGGCACTCGACTCAGTTATAACGAGTGCTATTCGGAACACGTTGACCGTTACCGTTCTGTCACTTTACAAAGTGTAATGTCATGTAGTAAGGGATATAGGGTTTTGACTATGTTGAATAGATTTACGAAAGGAATTACTGCAAGTCTAGTTTATTTTTTTAAATGAATGTTGTTTCGATGATAAAGCACTAGTAATATCAAGTAAAATTCCCGAATTGGGTTTAAATTTATACATTTTTAAAAGCCTTTAAAATTATTTATTGACAAGTCAAGCTAAAACAGTAATTCATTTACAAATACTTGAGAATAGTAAATAGTAGTCAAAATAGTCGTATTGATTCTTATCTTTACGTAATCATTTGAACTGCAGTTGCCAGTTATTTTGACATAACGACGGATTTATTTTTCTCTCTTCCACGCTACGAAAACACGCCATATGGTACTGGGGTCAGCCTTCCTAAGTTTACTCCTCTTCAATTTATCCTGAACATCGTCTTCAAAAAGTCTTCTTCAAAAATCTTACAATCACTCATATATTTTTGCACTTTTTATTACGGATCTATATAACAGCAAATTACGATAAATAAATAAAAGAATTGACAAACGTCAGACTTATTCCTGAAACAAAGAAACCTAAATATGGAAAATTTGCTAAGAAGACAAAGACTAAACGTAACATAAACTAGACCCATTATACCAACAAAATCACGTCTCCACAAAATATCTAAAGGAGCTAAGAGCCAATATAGCGCTAAAGAGATTTATTGTACATAATTTTGCGCTTATTAACACGTCAAAGGCAATTTTAATGAAGATACAGGCCATTCTTAATTGTCTTATATTAAACAGGGTATCCGGCGTTTTATTAACGTTTTCGTGTAACCGTATTGTGCTGTATTGTTGCAATGATAGTGGTAGAGAATCAGCTATAGCTCCTCACCTATATAATTTCGACTGAAATAATCTAATTATCTTACAAGAAGTCATAATAAGTTTAGCTTCAAAACGTTATCCAGTAGCTCTTAAACCATCTAAACTAAATGACTTTAAAAACTGTCTAGAGGAAGTTTCTTCTCGAAGAGTCCTCTTTAGAACATATTCCAGATGTTTGCAGTTCGTGTTTAATTTCTGCATATCGTTAAGCGAGGTTCACATAGAACGTAGGCAAGACTATTTAAATACTAGTCGTTTCTTCTGTCTTCCAGACTCGAATTTCAGATTGGGCAATGTGCTATTGGCCTTTTCTAACAAGATTATTCCCAAATAGCTGACCCGCGCAACGTCGCTTGCGTCACATAAGAGAGAATGGGTCAAAAATTTCCTCGTTTTTGTAACATTTTTCACTGGTAATCTGCTCCTATTGGTAGCGTGATGATATATAGCCTAAAGCCTTCCTCGATAAATAAGCTATCTAACACTGAAAGAATTTTTCAAATCGGACCAGTAGTTCCTGAGATTAGCGCGTTCAAACAAACAAACAAACAATCAAACAAACAAACAAACTCTTCAGCTTTATAATATTAGTATAGATTAGTATAGATAGCTGACCCGCGCAACTTCGCTTGCGTCACATAAGAGAGAATGGGTCAAAATTTTCCCCGTTCTTGTAACATTTTTTATTGCTGCTCTGCTCCTTTTGGTCGTAGCGTGATGATATATAGCCTATAACCTTCCTCGATAAATAGGCTCTCTAACACTGAAAGATTTTTTTAAATCGGATCAGTAGTTCCTGAGATTAGCGCGTTCAAACAAACAAACAAACAAACAAACAATCAAACAATCAAACAATCAAACAATCAAACAATCAAACAATCAAACAATCAAACAATCAAACAATCAAACAATCAAACAATCAAACAATCAAACAATCAAACAATCAAACAATCAAACAAACAATCTCTTCAGCTTTATTATATTAGTATATAGATTAGTATAGATAATAGTCTGGAGTTTAATAACATGGTTGTTATATGACAATGGGCCCCTTTCTCAACCAAATTTACACCACTGACTACTTTTTCGCGTGCAACAGGCGTGATTTTACATATGGAGCATGAAATGAAAAATTTACGTATAAAATTATGTTGATGGGTTATCGTAAAAAAAAAGCCCTTGATTGGCTAGCAGTCGATAGTTTGAAATAGTATTCTAGTAATGTATGAACATCACTTTATACTTGTTAAAAGATATAAACGGTTCTTGCTTTACGACTGGGCGGTTTACGATGATTTCCAAACTGAATCTTGTTAAATTTTGAAGGGTTCTCAAACTGGTTTACTCGTTTTATAGCTTTGAAGAAGTAAAATGTTAAACGATGCTTATTCATGAGTTAGTAGCGTTTAGCAGCACGTTATAGTTTTATAAAATTTGATGTGAAATTGAAAAGCATATTTTACTGGTTGTTTAAAGTTTTAAGAAGCTAAAATGTGAGCGGGATTTTAGTATTCATCGCGCTATGCCAATATTTTTGTGGCACTTATCATGACTTCGAATCTTGCCAGGATTTATAACATAAAGTTAAATCTCCGTCAAAAATGATGAGAGTTATAAATTAAACACCTATGTGTGTTTGTCTGTCCGTGTGTCCGTCTATAACACCGTAACGCCCGAACAGGTGAACTGATTTTGATGCTGTTTTACCCATAAAATAAGGAAAGACCAAAGAATAAGACTGTATTTAGCCACGCTCTGCCACGTTACCGTAGTTTAGAATTCCGCTTGATAGTTGCCCACGACACTAAAGATACTTTGCCTGTATCCAGGAATAAAATGTAGCACTAAAACTACCTAAAGTTTTAGACTAGCCATTACTATGTGGGTCTGAAATTTAATTAGAAGTTTAGATCGCAGGTGGACTCTGGCCACGTCTAACCGTCCAATCGCTATAAATAAAGTTAGTTGTACCATTCACACTCAGCAGTAAGACTTGCAGGGTTGAATGTGATTAGCTTTAAAAGTTGCGGTATTTAGTACTAATATAAGCTAATTTGAAGTGGTTGTACACCTGGTTTTATAAAATAGGTATACATTTTATTATTAGTTAAGAAATAAAACCTAACTTAACCCCTACCTCATTACGAGAGGGGACCATGAAGAAGACGACCTTCGGTCCACCATGCTAGCCAAGCGTCGTCGTTTTGAAAACAGTTTGAAAGAATTTTACGTAAAAAAGTATTGAAACGTACTTAATGCCTAAAGCTATATTGCGAATTAGTCACATTATTTATCTATTTATTCTGTTAACTGCTCAGTAAAATAACGGAAACTTAAACAGTTAACTTCACACACCCGTCTCAACATCAAGTGAAGCAGCAGAAGTAGTATTGTACTAATTGTGTGTGTGACCCACACGTTAGACGTATTATCAGGTGAGTATGTTTGTAAGTTCCACTTGTGACCTTAACTGTGCAGCAATGAGTTTGTGCTAACTCACTGATATTGTTGGACATTTGTTGAGTGTTCTTGTTATGATATTAGTTTAAGTAGGATTGTAGGTTTTGCGGGTTTACATTCTTCAATGTTTGGGAAAGTTTTTATGGGTGCAGCATTTGTTAGTTTTGCGTAGCATCAAAGAGTAGATTAGCAACGTATGTACAAAGGACTAACTGCCGTCATTTTAAACTAAAAAAAACTCTCTCATACTTAGTTTTTAAAAATCTAGGTTACGCAAGCAAGGAATTCATAGAAGGCTTACTGTCTTTACGTAAATCTAGAAAAAAACTCTCTCATACTTAGTTTTAAAAATCCAGATACTATTATTTGTGGATATTAGCATTGTAGTGACTAATTTAACTACTGCCTCAAAGATATTTTGAAATGAATAATTGTACCAACGAGACCAAAAATATTTCTGTTGCTCATAGGGAAAAGGTCCCTGCGTAACTCAGAGGTAACTCGCGATCACACCACATAATTAATGTTACTTTTCAATCACTCAAAATAACTTCAATTATCTAAAAGAACATTCGTCTCTCAACTTCCGTGGAGATGAATCACCTATTGGATGAAAACTGATGACTTTTCTCGACTTACTGAAGTACTCTCCAGTTCGTTTGAATATTCATTCAAGATCATCGTTTAAGTTCACGGCCGTTTTATCATAGGCCTTGTCTTGGGAGTCGTTGATTGGGAAGTTTTAGGTGATTTGAATGATGGAGAAATATTTGACTACTGTTTTTTTTAATTAGTACATCTATACTAATATTATAAAGCTGAAGAGTTTGTTTGTTTGATAGTTGGTTTGTTTGTTTGAACGCGCTAATCTCAGGAGCTACTGGCCGATTTGAAAAATTCTTTCAGTGTTAGATAGTCCATTTATTGAGGAAGGCTATAGGCTATATATCATCACGCTACGACCAATAGGAGCAGAGTAACAGTAAAAAATGTTACAATATCGGGGAAAATTATGACGCATTCTCTCTAATGTGACGCAAGCGAAGTTGCGCGGGTCAGCTAGTTTAAAATAATTCGACTAGTGTTTTGTCATGGTCAGTACATGAATAATAGTAACTAGGACTGATTCCGTGGCGCAGTTTAGGGTGCCACGCCGCTACTATTGCGTCGGGAAGTTGTGGGTTCGATTCCCACACGGAACAATTATTTGTACGATCCACAAATAATTGTTTCGGGTCTGGTTGTACTCTGTGTCCGTTGTTCGTATGTTTGTAAAAGTCCCCGTGACACAAGAGCAATGCTTAGTGAGGGTGTTGTCTTTAAAAGAAAAAAATGGATAGAACTTAGATAGGTACTTATAATGAAACACATAGTAATTCTTGCCCTGTATATTATTCATAATGTAAGCCTTTTTATAGCATTATCATAATAGTTACCCTGTTTGTCTACTGAGTTTGAGTAGATAATAGCTATGTAAACAGAAAATAAGGTCGATCATGTGCCTTTCGATACACGGCTATTTGAAGTACAAATAGCTAAATATTTTATTGAATGGTCAACAGCTAATCATTTACCAAATGGTAGCAGTGACAGCCGAGTGGTTTAAGTTGACATCTCCCACGCAAGTGGTTGCAGGTTCGAACCCGAGGCAACACACCAATGACTGTTCGAAGTTACGTGTGATTTAGAAATAATTATCATTTGCTCTAACGGTGAAGGAAAACGTGAGCAATACCTAAAATTTGTTTAACACATTTATTGAGGGCATGCAAAGTCCCCAACCCGCACTTGGCCAGCGTGGCGAACTCAAGGCCTAACCCTCCCCCTCGTTTGGGAGGAGATCCTTGCCTTGCTGTGGAACAGTAATGGGTTAAAAAAAACGTGAGTTTACGTACCTAAATAATCTTAGAAACAATTCGTTCATGCATTAGTATTAAGTAAAAAAACACAGTACGGAATCTAACTACAATACCCGTATCTATTCGCTATACACTCGTAATACCTACACTCTGTACTGTACAGGTACTTACAAACCGTAAACTGAGATCTTGAAACTGCAGGTCGTGTTTTAAAGAGTTTAACTCCAGTTTAAAAGCTGAGGTTTTTCTTCAAGAAGTTTTGCGGTTCGTTTTTGCTCCTTTGCATGAAAGATGTGTATCATTCACACTACTTTTATGAAAATTTACTTTGGACATTTTAATTATTACACTAAAATGTCAGATATGAATGTCCAAGAATCTTTTGAAATATTAGAATCTGGTTTTAACCTTTAAACAAACCCTTTACCCTACATATATAATGGTTAAATACTACTTTGTAAAGTTAAAGTATATGAATCTTAGTCTTATAAAAATATGCCATGTAACTCAGTAACTAAAGGTTATTCTATACAATTAAGCAATTACAAGCCGCATGACAGTTTAAAATCAAACTTTAATCCAACATTTAATTCTGCCAAATCTAAAACAAACAGAAAATATAATTCAGAAATTCTCTCAATATCATCATACGTGGTGTCAAAAGGGGGGTGGACAGACACTCCTCATGAATAAAAAGATGCAATTCTCCAGCACCAGCTGTTATTGGCAAAGGCTATAGCTTTGTACAAGCTATTTTAGCTCGATAAGCTTGGAATAGCTTTAACAGGGACGTGAGCTAAATAAAATTTTATGAAACTTAAAATTATGTGACAATTCAGTTTTATTTTTGTAGTGTTATGGATATTTTGTGATGCGGTTCATTGCTGTATTGGATACATACAGACATGCATACATACACAATATCACGCCTTTTTCTCATAGGGGTAGGCAGACACCAAAGAGGATATCGATGTAAAACTGTACATTGATGGGATGGCATTTAGGGACGGTTTAACATTTTCAATTGAGAAATTGTATAGTTTCATTAGTCTTCGTTTGTTATAAATAGACTGTAACATGGCTTAATGACTGCTATGTCAGTAGACAACAACCGCGACCAAATCTTTACGGGCCCTCCGAAGCGCGGAGATGCCCAGCTCAAACACTATCAAGCGGTCACCCATCTATAGAAACCGGTGAGCGCAACTGACTGTGGGCGCTACTATTAAAGTAATTAGATATTCCAGATTTAAGGCTTTCATAATAGCTAGCTCATATCGTAGATTTGATTCATACTCATCACATTTGTCAATTTCGAATATCTCTTAACAGGTTTCACAGTTATTCTAATCGATCACGAAGTATAAAAATGAAACGAACTTTGCAGCGTCAATCACAGTCAACATTAAGGTCACCAAACTCTCCAAAAGAAATGAAAAAAATTGCTTGTTTCAATAACTAACTTTAATAAATCTTTTTATTTACTATCAAGTGAGTTCATCCATAAAACTAACAATCAAAACCACTCGACCTACTAAGAGTTGAATCATAAACTATTTCAACTTCATCTCATGAACCGTTGAACTAAAAAACTTATAACAAAACAAATAATAACAATTGTTTCACAGTTCATCAAAAATCCTAGTAAATTATCTTGGTTTTACTACTAGTATTCAATGTTGTAAGGCTGAGTGTAGATAGTTGAGTTCGGGTTTGACCAGGATAGTCTGTTTTGCTGGGGTTGATTTCTACAACATAGTATTTGTATGCGATGTAATAATAGGAGCTGATTAGGCTAGGATTTAAGTGCTAAGTTGAAAAAAAAACTGTAATGTTGATGATGAGATGATGAGATCAACATTACAGTTTTAGTACATTTTCTATGAATTTATTATAGTTTTATAAGAAACAAGCAATCGACGTTGATTGAAAGGCATACATAAATCAAAGAAAAAGTAATTTATACTTTATTCCCACACACAATGATCTCAGAGTCGGAATTAAAAGCAACTTGCAGCTTTAAATACCAAATGTATTCATTCGTTTTAATCTTTGTTATCATAATTAATCCGTATTTTCTCAGATATCCGAATTGAACCGTATTCGAACGTCTACAACCACCCTTATCCAAGACAAATGAATTATGCGAGATTGTTTGTGTACCGGAAATTGAAGCCTTGAGATCATAGTCTAGCTGAAATGGCCGGAAAATTCATAGTCTAGTATTTATGTCTGCTTTATTTTATTGTTGGATAAAAACGATTTTATTGTCCACAGACTGTTGAAGCTTGCAATTTTATTTTATTTGCTCTTAAAGTTAAAAGATGCTGATGTTAGTCTGATACATTGTTTTAAATGTAGACACTATTTTTATTAGTTGGTTGTAAAAATTGGACTTCAGAAATAAAATAAATAATTTTCTATTTAAAGGTTGAATATATAGCAAGTCTCAATACTGCAATTAAAATGGAACACAATCATCAAAGTAATTAAACTATTTTATTCCATTAACATGACTGAAACTATTACTAATATCATAAATTGAAGTCTGTCTGTCAGTTACGTCATAGCTACACAAATCCATCGACTTTCATTAATCTTAACCTTAAGTTAGTTTATCAAACATAAATAACATCATCATTTGCTCTAACGGTGAAGGAAAACATCATGATGAAACCTTGCATGTCTAAAATTTATTTAATACATTTATTAAGGGAGTGCAAAGTCCCCAACCAGCACTTGACCAGCGTGGTGGACTTAAGGCTAAGCCCGTCCCCCGTTCCCCGGAGACTCTAGCTCAGCAGCGGGACAGTAATGGGTAAAAATAATAACCATATTTCAAAATAAATCGTGGGCCGTTAAAATGAGTGTTGAAATGCAAGCAGACCCACACGGGCCACCTAGCTATTTACATTTATTTTATTCATCATAAATAATTGAAATCATAAATCAAATTATTAATTTAATAAAATAATATTAACACCTCACGTGTTACAACTATCACTGAATTTTCAGGTTTATTGAGCAAATAAATTGTATGTAAACGAAATAAACGTGCCGCGTAAAATAAAGTTTTCAGTTAAATTCTGATTTAATATTTAATATTATAACTACTAAATAACTGGTATAAATGCTTATTTATTATTTAAGTAAATAATAACTTTGGGTTAGAATTTGACATAACAAAATAAGGATCTTTATAAATTGATGATTATGAAGTTGTCTTGTTATTGTAATTGTTCTTTTATAAATATTCTTGGTATTATTCAGGTGTTAAAATGGAAGACCATTTTTTTTTTCACACGAGTCTGTAATAAGAAAGTACTAATTGGTATTTCGTGAAGCCGTTATATTATGCACTGAAAAGTATTTGTTTCAACTCAAAACCCAACCCTCTTTTTCCTTTTTGACAGAAGACATTCCGCCCAGCAGTGGAACAGTAAAAAAAGACATATTATGTCTATATATATTATTATGTTCATCACATCATATTGGGTAGTGGACTTTAGGCCTAATCTCTCTCTCATTATGAGAGGAAACCCTTGCCCAGCAGTGAGATATCAATTGGTTTTTTATTATATAATTTTCAGTTAGTTATAAGACCTTTATCTAAAAATAAACTTGCCAAAACTTCATCGTATAATATTTTATTACCGCCAGACTTTACGTTGTCATACCTTCATAATTTTGATGGCACATTAAATTAGTTTCCTTTGTGAATCCTCTGTTATATAAAAGGTTGTTATTTTAGGAAGTCATTGTGTTTCAGTGAAAATATTTACAGTAATAATAGTTGACATTGTGGTGAAGAATTTTCAGGGTTATTGCGGTCACATGGTGAGAAACGATTGTAAAATGTAGGTTTACAAAATACATGTATACTTGCACATACAGAGAGTCACGAATCACTTTTTCCCATGATAGTAGGAAAAGACTGAAGAATGCCACTTGCTGCGATTATTACGTGCTTATTTTGCTTAAGCATATCCATACATCTTGTCAGGCAAAACCACTGGTTAAAAGTACAGCGCACTTCACCTTTTTAACTATATTGCCAATGTTATCTATGTCTTTATAGGGCGTCCTAATTCCCTCTAAAACATATAAAATACATACAAATATCCGTCACGGATAACTTAAGGCTTTCTTAGTTATTTCGGAGACTTTAATTAAAATCAAAAGTTGAAACATAAAATATACTAGCTGACCCGCGCAACTTCGCTTGCGTCACATAAGAGAAACATAATTTTCCCCGTTTTTGTAACATTTTCTCTGGTACTCTGCTCCTATTGGTCGCAGCGTGATGATATACAGCCTATAGCCTTCCTCAATAAATGGGCTATCTAACACTGAAAGAATTTTTCAAATCGGACCAGTAGTTCCTGAGATTAGCGCGTTCAAACAAACAAACAAACTCTTCAGCTTTATTATATTAGTATCTATATACTAATATAATAAAGCTGAAGCTATCTATACTAATCTATATTAGTATAGATAGACGCCAATCTAATAATCATTGACAATAATCAGTTCGTTTGTAATGCGCTCAGAACCCTGATCAATCCTTACCATAAAAACTTCTTAATAGCCAACTATCGGGTGTAAAAAATCTCAATCAAGTGCACTTACAAGCACCCAATACTGTTTAATTCAAGTATTTGATGTTTGGACTTGCAAGAACAGAAGTTCTTTTGAAAAGTGAAAAGTTAGGTATCTTTAATATAAAAAGGAATACATAAATGTGTTGCTAAGCGTATATTTCGAGAGCAGCTGAACTGATTTCACTAATTATTTTGTTGTATTATTCCTTAAAGTACGAGAATGGTTCTTACGGAGAGAAAAAAAACAGGGAGTAAATAAGATATAGAATCAATCGCTAAGCGGTACGAAATTCGCTGGGTCAGCTAGTTTAATAAAAAAATCAGTCAAGTGGATTTAAAACATTCGTTGCTTTGTATAATTAAGATAAATAATCACACATCCATTTAATAGCGGTTCTGAATCCAGCCACAGTTTCCAAAACCATAACAATCAACACAAAACATGAAACTTTCAACAAAATGGCGAGACAACAAACATTTTCAATTCTCTCACGACTCATAAGTGTTAAGCGTTTTGCTAATATTCTAGTAGCACTAGTTAGTCTAGACTATAATAGTCTAACTGTTACGACCAGACTAATGGGACTGATTAATACTTTTGTTCTTTAACAGGTCGTTTTATTTTAATAGGCGTGTTATTTCTCAAAGGAATTTGTATGTACATATGTAGGTCTCTTCAAAACACGCATAGTGAATGTAAGTCTATTTTAACTTACAAGTGTTTTTTAAACGGAGGGCTCTGTTTTAAAACTCGCGTAGGTATAGACGGTGGAAGAGAAAGACATTCACTGAAAACTCTTGAAAAGATAGGTTATGCCTCAAATAGGTACCGTAGCATTTTACCGCACACCTTAAGGCACATTATATTTTATCTGGTCTAGGTCCAAAATAGCAGCAACACTAGGATTCACTTAGAGATAACTTGAGATAACAAATGAAGGAAGGGTAAAGAGGTTGCAATCTATGGAATCGCTTTGTGTTAATTCTATAATACCTTACAACTTAATAAAACTAAATAGATAAAAGACAGAAAGATCTTATTGAGTGTAAGAAAATTTAAATACCAAAAGTTGATACACTACAAAACCGACATAATTTTTCTGGTTCAATAGCAACGTCTCCTAAAACAATATACTTAGAATTTACACTAAACTCTATAATTGGAACACTGGCAGATACCATATAAACCAACAAAATCTACCTACCCTCAAAAAAAATAAGTTGAAAACTATTCAAACAAAAATTCATCTCGATTGGCTGTAGCCTGAAGATATCTTCAGTGCAATAGCCAAAGGACTTTCAAGGAACGAGATAGTTAAAACACCTGACGTTTCTCGCGATACGCATGCGCCAGAACTTAGAGCCTGCCGGTTGTAGTACGCTCTGTTCAGTATTCGTACCGCCGCGGCGTATCACCCGCGTATTCCGAATCACAGTAATAATACGCGTATCACTCGTAAATAAAGTGACGTGATTTATATTTCAAATAGTGTGATAATGTTTGTGTGATACAAGTGTGATGAGTGAATAAGGTAAGTGATACAGTTATTTTTTTTTTGTTTTTAAGTTGTGTGTGTATTTTAAGATGTTCATCTTAATGTTATATTGTCTCAATAATTCTAATTAATTGGGGCTTAATTCAAGTTGATTGTTGAGGTGATTAAGTACTTAAGTGATGTTTGAAGGGTGTATACGGAAATTGTGATAAGAATATCGTTATAATTTAGAACAGGCTTACGATAAATCCCTCTTCAGTTGGAGGGTATTTAAATATAATTTTACTAATTAATGAGCACTTGATTGATATAAATATACCTTTGTATTTGTAAGGTATATAGTTATTTTAAGCTATATATATAATTCTTCTGTAAGTGTGTATGTCACTGAACTTCTCTTAAACGACTGGATCAATTTTGATCAAATTTTTTGTGTCTGTGTTTAAGGGGATCTGAGAATTTAGATTCACAATATTGTCCGCTGGACAATGTTTCTTTATTTAATTTTTATAGCAAAACAACGTTTGCCGGGTCAGCTAGTTTTAAGCTAAAATTGGCAGTCATTTTGAGGTTTCGATTGATTTTCTAAGAGGAAAGCAGACGTCTCAACAGTTATTTTTGCAAAAAGCCTGATAAAATATACGAACAAATAAGATAAGATAAGATGATTCACGGTACATTGTTAGCAACGATGTACGGTGAACGTTATTTTTTTAAAACTAAGCTTTTATTAATAAAAATAACATTTAGTACACTATTTCTAGTCCGCTGATAATCCTGTTCTTTTTAAAGTTCTAAGTACCAATTTTATCACTTAGAAATATGTTAATTTTACATAGTAGTGGTAGTAAATTTAGGATAAAATCTGTTGACTTTTATTCAAAACCTAATTATAGTCCAACATAGAGACAACAACAGCAGAGAGGCTTATGCAGCGGACAGTGACCTGTTTGATACACCATTTGATTTTGAAAATACACAGATTTTTTTTATTATAATCTATTTAACTTTGAATTGTTCGTTCTACGACCTTTTGATAAGTTGTACAATTATATTAAATGTCAGATATTGACCTAAATTAATAAACAATTTGACGTATATCACACAAATTTTGTATGTTAGTATGAAGGTAATATAATATCGTAATAATTTAATTACTTACACGTTATAATGGGCGACTCGGAGTGTGTTTAGGCGGGACTTGATGTGGGCACGCTAATAGCTATGAATAACCAATGTATATATTGTGTACGCTATTGATATTATTAGGAAATGTGTTCTTTTATATTAAGATAGAAAGAGAATGAAAATATATAAAAATTGATAATATTTTTTTATAAATCATATCATACCACAAGAGGCTTAGAGTATATTTTCTTGATAAGAAATACTGTAAGAATTTTTAAACATTCTAGTTGTCTTACTTATATTTGGCTACAAAACAGTGGCATTTTTTAATTCACATAGAATCAGAATTGAAATCAGAATCTGTAATCAAAATCTGAAATCAGAATTGCGCGTAAAGTAAATTCAGTGTAAGGTTTATTACAATAAATTATTTCATTTTTTAAAAATCGTGTGGTAATAAATGGCTTGTCCTTTTAAATTTCCGATATCATTACACAATGTGATATGCATCATTAATGTAGTTTTGTAACTTTTCTGGTCTCTGCTTACCGCTATGGGAAAAAGGGATTTTGTCTATCTATGTATGTATAAAAACTGTATGGTACAGATCAAATAAGACAACCAAGTTATTAATATTCAAAATAAAAAAACTCTACATGGGAAAAACTACAACTCTATTTCAGGAGCAAGGTTATTAACACTAAAATAGACGATCTTGTATCGTCACAGTAGTATTATTATAACACAGACTGACAGGTTGTTATAGGTATTATGCATACAAGATGATAGTTACAAACCTCAACGTATTAGGAATTATCTGTGACTGTTAGTTAACCGTTAACCGCATGTGGTAGATATAATTATACCACAGATGATAGTATTAGGAAGGTCTTAAATTATAAATAGACAGTTATGATGTTCAAAATGAAAATAATCTAATAATTTATCCATTTAAGTCAACTTATGATGGTCAATGATACAGAGAGTGAATTTACCGCCAGTTCGGAAGGTAGGGCCAATGAGAAGAGCTGGCAAGAAACTTCAGTACCTCGATTCTCGACCACTATCGACTACCGACAACCGGCTTGCTATCGACATTTGACATTTAGAATGTACTGCCAAAATGTTTCCTACGACACCCGTCAGAGGCGCTGATCAGATTTTCATACAAAATTTCTCGATGACAGTTCGGTCGTCGGTAGTCGATAGTAATAGAGAATCGAGCTACTGGCCACTCTTTTTAATCGCCAAATGATTATGTAAAAAGTGTTGTTACCGAATGTTTGTTACCAAATCATGTAAAATGTCCGATTTTTTTGTTGAAACTCATCAGGGCATTTTAACCTGGAACATAAGCTTCTGTCATCAAAAGAGATAGTCAGTAATGGAACAATCTACGGGAGAGAGTCTAATCCTTATTCTAGAGGTGATAATATAATGAGCTTTATTAGTAAAACAGTTTTAAATTGATTGCGAGTTTTAGTGACAAACTTATAGTTAAAGAGATCGTGTCTCGTACTAGCGTATGAAAACGGCTATACTAATATAGATAAAACTTGGTGGTGAAAGACGAAATCCCATAGAACGACATATGCTACTTTTTACTATGAGCATTCTCTATATATCAGTCAGCCCGTGACAACGGTCCATACAATTTGATCGAAACGTCGGATAAACAAATAAGGTATCCTTTAATATGCATTCGCGTTTTATTCCCGTTCCATTATAATATAATGTGTACAAGTCTCGAGAGTCTTAAATCTTTAACCAGCTAAATTCCTAACTTTATAGATCTTGAATATAGGCTGTATCTACATAATATCTATAGACAAAATGTTCAACATAGTTACAAAATGAATATTCTGATTAAAGTACACAGTTTCGGTACTAAATTCTCAGTTTCTATGCTAACAAAGTCCCTTGCCTCCAAATTAAAACACACAAAGTAAACCTCCCTTACATATTCATATAAATATAAAATGATACGGACCCTTCACGATTATATTCACTTACATTTAATTTTACTCTTGGAAATAATTATTTACATACACATTATCACGCCTTTTATACTTGAAAGTGTAGGCAAACGTGAAAGACACCCAAATTTCGCCGTTAACAATGTTAGTCCTATGTAATAGGGAGCGAACCTTTTGTCATTTATCAGTACCAAGTATAAATATACTAATCTAAATTAGAAATAACCAATAGTACTTTGCTGAACGCGAGAATCGAACGTATATCCTCATAACCAGCTATATACGCTGACCATATACGCTGACCGTGCCCTAGGGGTTGTTTTTATTGTATCGTGTAGTTAATAGAAAACCTAGTGTCAAAGTTGTTCTAGCCGCCCAAAAGACTGACTTCGCTTAACGACTGTCATTTTAATTAGTAACTACTACGGCCGACTTTTAACGTGGTCTCCGAAGCACGGACACGCTCAGTTCAAATACCAGTGGGTGGTCACACTGGTCACCCATCTTTGGAATTATCGCGCCAAGGGTTGCTTAACACACAGATCGTTTACTTACCGGTGAGCGCAGCTGGCTATGAGCGCTTCAAACTGAGGCAGTCAAATTATTTAATGAATTTAATTAAATTACGTGTTGATTCTTGGAGACATTTAATTAAAGAAAACGGTTGGATAAATAGTAAGGGAAAGCGTTATTTTTAGTTCAATTTATTTAAGATATATGTGTTAAGTACCATCTACAAAGTGTTCATCATGTACCCAGATTTGAAATAATACTAATTCAGTTCTGCCACGCTTTAACGGCTAAACGGTTGATCTAATTTTGATGAAATTTACGGATGAAACATACGAGTGGGCTTTTGAAAATAGTAGCCTTTTTTATGCTGTTTTAGTCTCCATGTTTAATATTCGGTCAAAAATCAAATCATTTTCATCTGATTTAGGTCACATACTGACACACTTATGTAAGTCAAAAATACGGTATTTACCGCTAGTTCGGATGGTAGGGCCAAAGAGCTGGCAAGAAACTTCTGGCCACTTTTTCAACTGCTTAGTTGGAAAAGTGTTAGAGATATATTAACACATTTATAATATTAGAAAGTATGTATGTAAGTGTCCCAATACTAACTCAAATCTTCTAAGAAAACCAATAGTAATATCTCTCCTTGTTTCATTATTCAACTTCAAAGTGCTTTATTCGCGTCTAAACCGATCGCAAGTAAAATCTTTGAAACGTTCCCGTGAAAGCCTTCTACGTGAATATTATTAGGTAAAATGTCTCTGGACTGTAGACTCCTGAAACTGTACGGCAATTCTTTACCACTATCGACCTTCGACTACCGGCTAGCTATCCAAAATATAATAATATGTATGACATTTGGTTCAGCGCCTCTAGCGGGCGTCGTAGTAACTATTTTGGCAGTATATTTTAAATGTCAAACTCTCGATACTCGATGGTTTCAATTGTAGAGAATCGTGCTACTGGTATACAAGCTACTTTTTAAACCGAATTGTATTTCAAAAACCGGAGTTGGAAGTAAAAAAAAGGTAGCCAACAACTTGAAAAATTTACAAACAATTTTAACCTGTGTGCATTTAATTTATTTTTTAATCTCTAACCCTGTCAACGCTGCACTTGATAATGGTTGCTCGTGGTCAAAACAACCCCAATTTTGCCAACGTCATCAAAACCCATGGCAACCAATAAAGGAAAATTCGCAATAAAAAAGGGGTTGTAATTAAAAATATAAATGGAACAACCTCTAGTTGAGTATTATGGAGGGTTTTTAATCATACCCTTCGATAATCTGGGTAATACCCTGATAATGACAATTAAAATATGAAGGGGCGATAATAGGTTAGCTATTGACAATGTTATGGGGTATTTTGGATCCACTTACAATATAATCATTGATGATTAAAATAGCAAGATATTGTTTACAACTACAGTTAAGGCTTTGCAATTATGCGTTTTATTGTTTTTTGCCCTTTAACTAATATCATAGATTTTTTAATATTCTAAGTCTGTTTTACGTTATAACGCGTAATGTATTTATTCTCTTACTTTGCTTGATGTTTAAGCCAGAAAAAAAGAAATCCTGGTATAAAACTGACTAAATCAGCTTTAGCCATACAATAAATACGAATGAAATATAATATATCCAATTTATTAACCTATACCTAAAAAAACAAACTTATAATAGAAAATAACCTGGAACAACAATATAAAAATCAAACATCTTTTAAAAAAATGTATTTTGAACTTAAACAGTCTAGAACCGAAAAACTCATGTTAAAAGTATGCTATACACGTCGCCTTTCTGTATCGGTAATAAAAATATACCTGGATACATTCACCAATCTCTGGGGTAATTTTGTAGTCACTGTGTTCGATACTCGCTACAAGATGTCCGCACTTCTTATATTTAAGTTTTAAAAATAAACGTTAAAGAACGATAACATTGTATGTTATATATTAAAGTTTAGTTTTTGTGTGTTTTGAGGCTCGTATAAGTCAATATTATAGAGTCAACAGTCCAATGTTCTCGATTGTCGCCACTTTGTTTTTAAAAAATGGCGATTGGATCAATTTGAAATAAAGAGTTACCGACAACAAGCCATCAACACGACAAAGAAAGATTTTTTTTTAATAGAAAAGCAATTAATTAATAGATATAATTAATTGCGAACATCCTCCTTTTTTGAGTCGGTTAAAATGTTGAAAATACGCTATTCTATATGGAAAGTGGTCAGATTTTACAAACAAAAATAACAAGACAGAAGTCGTAAGAAAAACTTAGTTGAACACTTTTTCCTACATTTACATCATCCGAATCTAAATTACAAAGAACTAAGCCTTTCTTTTGACCTTTTTTTGCAAACTGAGGTCTAGGGTATTACATAATTTCCTGTATATGTAAATATGAGACAATAAAGGTTCAGTACCCGGAAATAAAATGGACCTTTGGGTCAAAACTCTTTGATTGTTAAACCTACGGAACCCTGAATTGCTTTATACTTTTATGGTAATGAGTTGTACGGGCCCTTGGATAAAAGGGGTCCGATTTAACATCGTCTTTTGCGAAGCCCCTTTCTTTGCTATTTACTGCTTAATTTTTATGGTAAATGGAACGATTTTTTTTCTCTTTTATTCAGGTTGACTTTCTGGTTGAAAATATTTTTTTTTCTAGTTTATTTCTGTATCTTATTGTTAGGGTGTTAGAGTATTTATGACTAAGGTTTATTAAAAATATTTATTTTATACATAAAAAAAAAATATTTTGTGAAAGAAAAAATGGTTACATTTCTCATTGTATAATAATGCATTTTAACTAAGATTTGATTCGTTACAGATTTTTTTTTCAAAATTGTATCATTGGTTATCATTTCTAAATTTTAAATGTCTAGATATTTTCGTGAGAAGAAGAATCAAGTGGAATGAAATCTTGAATTTGTTAGAATTTCTCAAAGAAACTAGATTTTCTTGCATTCTTGCACTAGAAAAGCTGTCACGAATTTTCTTTCGAAAGAATAATAGTAATAATTTATTTTATTCACGAATAAGTTGCAGTTGCTTTACGATGGAAATAAAAGTTAAGACACCAATAAATCTTATGGAATTCTCTTCCCTAGTAAAAGTACTAACTTGTCAATATACTTTAAAAGTAAAATCTAAGCTCTACTTTAAAATTGCTATGTGTGGTCGTATGGTTACATGACTGTATGTACAAAGTGATAGTTGATTTGCTTAGTGTCTAAAGGTCATTGACTTACAATTTACCTAATAATTATCTACGTGAACAACGGAATATAATATGATGTGTGTCAAAATGCGAAAAACCGTCACGTTTCTTTGTATTTCTTTTTCAATTTTTTTCATAAATCATTTTGTAAGTATAAGTACTAGATAGTGAGTCAGTTGTATGTACGAACAAACGAAGCTTAGCAAGTGCCACTGGACAGTTCAATTGAATTTATTTTTTGTACTATTTGTACAAAGTATTTTTAAATCCCAGGTCAAAAGTTTAACTGAAAACAGCAAAAACATACAAAATTATCAGTATATTTTCACATACGCGAAAGCATCTTAAATTTCAAAGCATTTGAAATAATAGAGGGCGCACTTGGGTATGTTTATTTTACCAAAGAATATTCAAAGTGTGTTTTACATTTTAATTTCAAAAGGCCAGCCTGTAGCGAGTTTATTTAGGTCTGGCTTTATAGAAATTTAACGGCATTTACCGAAATTTACCGGTTTTCACTTTACTAAGGGATGAATACCGATGGCCACGTTTGCAGGTGTTGGACAAATAACTTCATCTTTTGAAGCTGCTGATGAATAACCCGTTTATCAGGCTTTTACGTAAACATAGCTGTAGTTTATTTTTTAGAAAATCGCAATAAAAATATTAAGGAAATAATAACACTTTAATTCACCGCCATTTTCTGCTAAATTAAACTAAATTAACTAAATACTAAATTTTGCTTGATGTTATAATCCGAAAAGTTAGATGAGTGAATTGGCATGCATGAATTATCGAATAATAATAATGTGTAATCCGACAAAAAGTGGCTGTATCAAACAAGCCTTCGAGAGCAGCAGCAAAAGCTCGCTCACTTATATTCTTTTGATTTCGTATTTGAATGGAAGTAAGAAAAAAGACATATTTAAATGATTTTATAGCATTCTAGGTTTACCAATTTGACCAATCTCAGAGACCGTTATGAAATTTGACAATTCACCTTCAGAATTACTGTCTTTTCATTCGGTTTTGAACCTAATCCAGGTAACAACATACTTCTATAAATGTATTTGGCACACACAACACCGTAGTTTGCAATGTTGTAGTAAACATATAATGCTGCCAATACACCCTGTATCACCTTGTTAGTTTTTATGATGTTCTTAGTGCGGTACAGAATGTTTTACTGGTTGTATCTGCTCTATATATGTGGTAGTTGTGTTATAAAAGTGTATAGTTATAGAATTTAAGGTTAATGACACTGTTATTTGACTGAAGGCATAACAAAATGACATAAAAAATCAAATCATGTTTTCATTTAGGTAGAATGTTCACACGTCTTATGTTAGTCGTTGTAAATGTCCTCCTAGCCGCTATCCGGCTACATCAGCCAATTTCATTGAAACTGGCCAACGATGCAGGACTCTGTTTAAAGTGTATTTACAAAATCAGGAAAAGACAAACAAAATATAGTACATGCTAAAATGTTATTCTGTAGTGTATGAATATGTAATATGTAGACAGAGTTTATCATAAACATGGTCACAAAATAACTCCTGAAGACTAATCTTGTTATGAGTCAAAAATTAAGTATCTTGAAGTCACATACTCGCACCTTTATTATTAATATTAGAATTCTATTAGTTGTGCCAGTACATATTCTATTATGAAACTATAACCTAACATACAATCACAATGAGTAATCGCGGTTACAATCAAACTAACCAATTCAAATCTAGGCATAACCCTTTTAAACCTAATATTGACATCAAACATGATCAAATATTATGTATCAATACATGAAAGACAAGAGAACCATTTATAATGTATTCGATCTTTGGAAACGGGACTCAAACCGGCACTCAGATTATTTATGCAAAAGGCTTTCCGACGTATTTCTCTGATATTGTCGTTGAAAAAAGTCTTGCATAATGTATTGGGCACTGATCGTGGTAGAAAGGGTATTGACTGCGTAGTAACAGTAAGACTGCTATTAAAAGGTACAGGGTTAAAATCCTAGGCAAAAACTTATTACTGTGTGTTGATCATGAGTTCTTTTAGTAAGAATTTCTAAATAAAAGCTCTAGTTGAAATATGGAGGTTGGATCGCTACACGAGTTCTTTCTATGCTTCTAAACATTAAAGTTATCGGGTCAGCATTTGATTCCACACCAGTTGTGTTGGTCTAGCGCCCTAATTACTAGAGAAGTGGAATAGAGAGTGTAAAATGTAATAAGTCGTGGATCTGTAGCGGCTACTATTACACCAAAGAAACTTATCTTAATCATCTGCAATAAATTAATACAGGTCAATGATGAAAGAAACTCTTTTTTTTTACTATAGACAAATTGGCTGTGTATGGGACTAACTCATTTGATGTGAGTATATTTTTTCTTGTTTTAATAAAACTCGCCGTCTTCCCGGTCAAGAAGATGTTGCAAAAGGGGTAAGATGGGGTGAAAATTCAGGAGAAATGAAGCTGTAAATGTCTAAAGGTGATTAATACGAGTTCCGTATTTTTTTGTCTCCCCTTTTTACTGTAAATTAATGTTACATAAAGTCTTCTGTATAATTAGAAGGGTGATGGAAAGACGGTGTTGCAGTCGGATGACTGGGAACGAAAATGTTTTAAAAGTAATTCGGGTTGAGATAATGTGAACTAGGGCAGTTTCTATTAATAATCTAATTAACAGTTTTCTTGGATAAAATTTAAATCAATTATCTTATAATATCCTCTATATATTTTTTATATCTTCCCATAATAATTTTCAATAACAAACTCTCCCTGCTCAATGTGCTTTCACTGAAAAACTCAATGAGAGCTTAGTTCCTACAATTAAGTATTGAAAGTTTGACGTTTAAAAGGGCTGCAATAATAGTTTCTACTGCGCCCGGTAGAGGCGCTGATCAGTTTTTCGAGTTAAATTCGTCGATAGGCGGTTGTCCATAGTCAACGGTGGTAGGAAATTTCCACTCATTTAGAAGCTCGTTAGTATCGACTAGGAAAATGCACCACTAAAGATTATTATCCAAAATATCTGGAACATATCTCAAATATAAAGTCACAAACATATAAATAATTCTAAGTAATCCTTAGTGAACAATTTCAATCAGTAATGAATCAAAGGGAACTTACTTAGTTAGAACCTCGTGGTGTCAATTGGGAGATGTACTGACATAACTGTATTAATGTTTGTTTGTTTGTGTGTGGCGCTAGTTATAGCGGGTAGCATAGAGAAGCGGGTAGCGGGTTAATTTCACTTTTGTATTTATTCGTTGAAATAAAAGTAATATGGATAGTATACAAATGAAGAGTTTTTGTTGCTGTTCATTTTAAATTTGCTTTTACTTTTTCGATCTTCGTGCTCACCAAGAAATGGTGTTTTGGGGAGGTAACACGTTTGATTTGTAATTTGTTTTGCAATTGTGTTAGTAATATTCTTGCTACAAGTAGTGTGCACAAATATCTCTGCAGCTGTGGTTGATACCAGCTACTGTTCCAGAGGAATCCTCATTATAAGTTAACTCTATAAATTATAATGGACTTTTCTTATACAAAGTAACCAAAAATATAATTTATCTATTCCTGGTAAAGAAAACCAATAGGAAGCTATTATCCTAAATCGCTATCACTGCGGCCCTCCCTTCAAACATTATGAACACGTTGCGGCGTGAATAATATCAGCGTGTAACGGGAAAGCGAGTTGTTCTCCACACTCGTACTCTTGTAGATAAATAACTTGACAAATATACTTGAGTAGCTAACTTATTACAATTTGTTTGATTTTCAAGTTATGCAATACGGTATGGGAAGTATGTGGGTTTACTTTTCCAGTTCTCAGTAGTCTTACTACGCAATGTTTTTAGTTGTACTACTAGAAAGCGCGCTGTCAACTATTTTGATATGAAATTGTAAATATTAATTATATAGAGATTTTTGTTATTTAAACGTTAAGACTTAGTAGAATTTGCTTTCGATGACTTCATCAAATACAATTTATGGATTTCGTAACTCATGAGGAAAACTGTGAGTTTACACAATGATATAACCCATGTAAACGGATACAGTATTAAGAAAGTTAGTAAAACTGTGCCTCGATTCTCTATTACTATCGACTACCGACAACCGAACTGCCATCGAGAAATTTTGTATGAAAATCTGGTCAGCGCCTCTGACGGGTGTCGTAGGAAACATTTTGGCAGTACATTCTAAATGTCAAAATTTCGATAGCTAGCCGGTTTTCGGTAGTCGATAGTGGTAGAGAATCGAGGTACTGAACGCTATGATTAGCAATTTAATCAATCCAAAAGCTTAATAAAATTGAATAATAATTAAACTATTTTTACATTTATATAGCATTTAACAAGATGTGACAATATTCTTCACGCAACGATAATATCAATATCAAAACCTGATCTAAACAAATTACGCATACAATTTCGATTTACTGAAATAAAAATCACAGTATAAAATTTCCAACATCTATTTTACAGTCGACGTGAACAAGGCAATAGAAACCTTTTGTGTGAGAAAACAAAGGTTAAAATCAATTGAACTTACCCATTCATATCAGTGGTTTGCTTTAAAATCTATGTAATTGAATGTAAAATTACGGAATCACGGGTATTTAATATTAATGCGATTAATTTATCATTCATTGGACGGGTAAAGAATAATCGTTGTGGAAGTGAAAAAATGAATGGTTTTAATTTCAGTTTTGATTTATTCGTGAATTGGGAGAGACTATAGGCTTTGAGAATTCTGATGGAGTTTATACTGATGACCTTATTATGTATATGGAATTTGGGCAAAGTTTAATTTGGGTAAAGTTCGAGTCACGTAAATTAAATGTCACTGTAGTGATAAAAAGGAAATAACCTTAGTCATGATAAATAAGTCATATCAAAAATATAAACCCTTCTGATACTAATGAAAAGTTGTTAAGTATTATATAAATCTTAGTATTATTAAAACTTATGACTGGATCGTTTAGAAAGCTAGTATTAAGTATAAAATTATTGTTATTATTTAAATCTATAAATAGCCATCAATTTATAGAAATAGAACATCAACCAACTTTGCCTATAGCTATATTTAAAACCAACCAAATAAAGAATCCACGATTCCATACGGTACACGTAAAAACCTATCTTCACAAAAATTCTCAAAACGATTTGCCTACAAAACTCAATCAACAATATAAAAGTGATCGGTACACGAACCGAGCTGCGAATCGATTCCAATATCCCGTTGACATTCGAGTATCGATATATGTAGGTATCGATACTCGATGTTTAAATACGAATACGGATTACATTATTTTTATGATCGATATTGCACCGGATATTAGATAGTGAATAAATAGTGGGTCATATTTTTGATGGCGTTTTTTATGAAACGGGAACGTTTACTCGGTTTTTATAGACTTTAGTAGTTGAAACACATTGGAAATGAGGAGCTCAAAGATTGTTATGCTCACCGGTCACTAAACAAACTATAGATTAAGCAACATTAGCGCGGTCATTCGCGGTCATAGATGGGTGGATGCTTAGTGGTATTTGACCTTCTCCGTGCTTCGGAGAACACGTAAAACGTCGACCTGGCCAACTTTGACAGCAGGTTGACCACTGAACATACCAAAAGGAAAGTTAATTAAAAGCAGAGGTAAAAGTAGTTTAGATTTACTGTTTGGTTTGGAATCACAAATATTGCAGATCTTAAATTATTATTTGGACCTAATAACTATGTAGTAGAAATGTACTACTAGGTACTCTAACCCAATGCAATTTTGGTAATATGTCAAAGAAAAAGCCTAATATAATAATAAAAAGAAAACATGTAAAAATATCAAAATTAATATCTACAAATACCTTCGAAGAGATTTACCTGCCAATAATAATGTAATATCTCTTTAAACGTTTAATAAAAGAAGTCTAGACAGTCCAAATACAATCAGAAAGAGCGATAGATTACAATTTAAAACGACGTTACAAATTACTCAGAATTCTTAGCGAAAACCCGCAAGATTTCAAAATGATTCTAAAACCAATCAGCAACAAAAGCTAATTTAATTTTGCGGAATATGTCTTTTTGTGAAAACATTTAATTTGATTAAACATTGAAGTTGGCAAGTTATCTCCGACGATTTGGTCGAACTAATTTCATTAATTGGCAACATTTGAGGCTCAACAAGCATAAATATCTGGAACTTATCCTACTGCGGGCTTTGGCATGGAATGCGCTATTTGAGCTTGTAATTGTGTTTTGTGAATTTTTATTTTTCGTATCAAACATATCGTTGCTACATTCATTTGATCATGAAGTGTGTGGTGTTTTTACAGTTCTTCAAAATACAGTGTCTAAGTTCGGGAAAAATCACAAATAATTAGTTTGGAAGATCTTAGCATGTAGCGGGTCAGTAAGTAGGTTTCTGTGTTACTCACAAGTCTTAACTAGATATGTAATTGGCAGTGACTATGAGGAACTGTTCATTTAAGTTTGATTTCGTGTTTTAATTCAGGCGATGTACGATGCTATGACCGATACTATAACCTGATAAGATATGATAGTATTTGCGATAAAAGTTCGTACTAATACTTTTCACACCACAAGTTCAGGTGTGAAGTATATTAGCAGAGAGAAAAAGTTAATTTCGTGTTTGTAATATTAGAATGGAAAATACGGATAGTATTAAGCTTTTGACGCGTATGTAGAAACACACTATCAATTTTCATTAACTTTGTTCGGAAGTGTGATACTACAAGAATATTATTTTAGTTATATGCTGAATTTAGCGGTTCCTAGTACAAGGTATTTAATTAAGGCTCGTATGAAACTTATGTAACAATTAAAGACAAGGTTGGTGCTTAAGATTAAATTAATAACCAACTTATTGATTTAGTAACATATTACAATAGTAATAATTGGCTTTATTTATATGATGTCTGTACATTTATTTTAAAACAAATCACCGTTTAGATGTAACCGAATTTTCTAATTGCCCATTACGTAAAAAGTACCTACTGCAACCAAAAGAAAATTATGTTTTCAAATCAATTTTCTTTCCAAACGTCACAACAAAACTTATAAAAAAGTAATTTTCATTCCCTTGAAATTGCAATTAATAATGAAATAAGGCGAAACACACGGAAAACCCAATACGTACAAAGTTACCGAATAAATCTTTTGCGTATCCAAAAACACGATAAGAAATTGTTTCGGGCAAAATTAAATTTTCAACTTTGCCCGCAACTTGGGGTTTTAATTGCGATAAAATAACCATTGACGAGAATATTCGAGAACTTTCGTGTAATTTTTTTTCGTTTCCTGAAATCGATTTGTTTCAAATTTAAGTTATTAATATTACGCTTGTTACACTCATCTGAAGTGTAGGCCGTGTTGTTACCTTATAATACAGGGAGTCGATTGTTAAATACTGGGCATGTTCACAAACTCTTAGTAAATGATATGATATTTATTATGTAGTCATCATCATCATTCCATGGGACGTCCACTGCTGAACATAGGCCTCTCCCATAGATTTCCAGAGTGACCGATCTGATGCGGCCTGTATCCACCGGCTCCCTGCGATCCTCCTCAGGTCATTTTTATTATGCAATAGGTAGCAACAATTAGAAAACCTTTGCCTGATCCGAGTACCTATACTGAGACCTCATGATCAAGCTCTTTCACTTGGTCTACAGAATTTGTCAGACCTAAAAAATGTTACGTTTTAATTATGTGTTTAAATGAAATTTCTCCATGTCATTGAAGTTGTGTAGCCGAGTGAGACAGTAATCCTTTTCAGGGATCTATCAAAGGTCTGTAAAATATTAAACGACTGAAAAATACGCATTAAGGATAATGTATATTTTTGCTTACTTACATAGGTTTCAGTATTCCACGTGGTCGGCATAATTGAGAGATGTAAATATTGGAGAATTGTTACGTCAGCATATAATTTATTAAATTACATTCGTGAAGTAAAATGTTTGTTTATGCATAAATTAGGAGATTTTGGCCTCCAGGGTGCAGTGGTTAACGTTGTCGCGCTTCTTGTTGCATTTGATAATAGTGGGTTAGATTAAGGATAGGGCTAAGTAGAGGGAGAATATAAGGAAGGGTGACCGCACCACAGTTTGGGACGAATAACCAAGAAGAGATATGATTAATTATGATTATGAGATAGTGGTTTGGATTCCAACACGGAACAAATAAAATATTTTCACGAATCTCAAATTATTGTTTCGGTTTTGATTGTAATTTGTGTCCATTATTAGTATGTTTGGTAAAGTGCTCTTGATACAAAAACAAGTGTTATTGTTGAAATAGTGTGAATTGTCTTTAAAAAAAGGCGCCACAAGGAAACCTTGTGTCTGTTGTAATTATTTTGGACTCTTTAAGCTAATTGTATAGTAGTAGTATTTTTTCCAGAAACCAAACCTATCACCTTAAACATCAGTCAAAACCTGACCTACAGAGCCAATTTAAATAATTTCAAACCAAAACTAATCTATTCTAAATTTCGGGTTAAAATAACAATACCAAAGTGACACAGCAGGTTTCACAAAAGGTCTGTACAAACAAGCTAATTGGTATCAATGTAGAGTAATTAAAACAGAAAATTGAATTTTTTTGGAGGTCAATCTGTAATTATTGAGGTCGCCCCTCCGTGTCCCGAGGGTCAAAGGTTTACGACAACGAAATTTTGTGTCCGTTGAATTTTTAAAGAAGTTACACTTTACTCATGGAACAACTAGATTTGTGTAAATTGTAATATTTATATAGGACAGCGTTTTTGTTTAAGGATTGATATTGTGCATATAATATAATGTTTATGTATCTGTATGTAATATAAGATCCCTAATCACTGATTTCATTTAATATAAGGAGCGATTACTACCGACAGACGACTTGTTTCTAGACTAGTAATGAAACCACTAGGAAAAATAGTTTTTATTGAGGATTATAAAAAAAAAATATCTTGTTTTCCCCATCCCGAAAATCTAAATTATAATAGATATCTACAAGCAGCTATTTAATATTAACTCTATATTTATTTGTCATACAGATTTTTTTACGAGTTGCAAATCTTTAATAAGAAACGAAACAATTAAGACTCCATAAAATAGTTAAGTTTTATGGTACAGTTTTAAGGCTACCGTACCAGTTATGTGCAACCATTCATAGCTAGGGATGACTTTGTTAAGAACCAAGAGAATCTTACATACACATTTTCCCGTACCGACCTCGCACATCTCTGGTAGAAAACCAGCCTTAAAGTGATGTTGTAATAACACTAACTAATTAAAAATCTGTGACATCACTGTACCAAAGTAAATTAATTACGTACAGAATTTATAATAATGTCTCTTCAGCAAACGTTTATTCACTCAAAGTTATGATGTTTTTGCGACAGCCTTTAGCGAGCCCTAGATTCAATTTCTGATCCTAGGTTTTCATAAGATGGATGGCGGTTTACGTAAAGCTTGAGGTAATATATTATTTTATGTCGACCCTTCGTTGACGAGATGAAAAGGCGTGATGATATAAACACTTTTGAAGTAGAAAATAAAGTATGTGAGAAACGGGTTCAAGGACTTCATGGTAAAGAATAGCTTATCAATGTTTATACATAACTAGCTGACCCGCGCAACTTCTCTTGCGTCACATAAGAGAGAATGGTTAAAATTTTCCCCGTTTTTGTAACATTTTTTACTGGTACTCTGCTCCTATTGGTCGTAGCGTGATGCTATATAGCCTATAGCCTTCCTCGATAAATGGGCTATCTAACAGTGTAGTAGTTCCTGAGATAAGCGCGTTCAAACAAACAAACAAACAATCAAACAAACAAACAAACAAACTCTTCAGCTTTATAATATTAGTATAGATAAGAAGTTACTAATAAGAAAGAATAAACAAAATAAATAAATAAATTCAAACCATTAATGTCCCACTGCTGGGCAAGGGTCTCTTTCTGGAATAAGCGAGAGGTTAAGCCTTGAATTCACCACGCTAAGCAAATGCAGACTTTGCGTTCCTTCAAAAACTGTGTTAAAGAACTCTCAGGCATGCAAGATTTCATCACGATATTTTCTTTCACAGTTACAACAAGTGACAATCAGTTCAAAGAAATTTTATCGTATTATATACAAGACTCAACATATTTAGGTCTTGAAGTCAACTTCGTGACAAACAAACATCCTATCTCTTATTTCTCTTCGTAACTCCAATAGAAGTTCAACAAAACTTACATGTCATCTGAATATACAACAAGCGTTTGTTCTTATCTGTTGTTTATACTGATAAATTGAAGCCTATTGTTTGACCTCATACACTTTGCTCCGCTTCTAAGTAGTAATACTACATCAGTAGCGCGATTCTGTTAAATATCGAAAGTTTGATAGTTAAAACGTACCTACTGTCAAAATAGTTCCTACGACGCCCGTTAGAGGCGCTGATCAGATTTTTATACGACATTTCTCGATTGCTATCCGGTTGTCAATATTCCATAGTTGTATAGAATCGAGACACTAGTTTCTAAAGTCATCGTCATGCAAAAGAGGACGCAAAAGCGCAAAAAGACACAAAAAAAATATTGAAGAGATAATTCGAAACAACGTTTTATACGTTCTACGCAACTTCAAAGCATACCTCAAAACTCTTATTATACCATTGCCTTCTTAACTATAGCAAATCAAAACACCTTACCTACTTATGCACGAAGTAATGTAAGCCTAGTTCTACTACTTCTCTATCATAGAAGTTTTCCAGTTAAATCTACCTACTGAGTGAACCGTGACATTGGATACATGTCCTGTATGCCTCTAGTTTGAATGACAGTATTCAGGAATAAACAGTCGTATTCTATTGAAGACATATTGTTAGTTTCCTTCCAATTTTGTGTCTGGAAAGTTTTATTCGAAGTAGTTTTTTTGGTTAAACGAAAAAAGTTACAAAAATGTATAAACAGACATAAATGTTGTAGTTTCAGTTTTTGACCCGTACGCATGTATTTATTATGTATTTTAGAACGAAAATAGCTTCATCCTTAGTAAATTAACTATCACCATATCAAATTTAATATGGGGCACTGAAGTCTTTTTAGAGTTGATAACAGGTTTAAAACCCAAGTCAATAGAGCAAAACTAACACTGGAAATGGGTTACCAATATTTTGTATATAGTTTAATAGTCCAACTCGGGAATAAAACCCGAGATCTCAACACAAGAGTGACGTTTGCTACACTGCGTTTCGAAGGCAATCAAGAGGAAACACCATTACCAAATAATTGCCAAAACGCTTTAACCTAGATAAAACATCATAACTACATAATTGCGTACAGCATAATCGCTCTTAATTAAACGCATATTAAGGCGATATTGCAATAATCAGCTATTAATAGGTTTACGAGAAAGCGGATTAAACGACGATAATATCGGATCTTTTTGTTAAACCGTTGGCGTATTATGGTATGTAATATTGGAAGGATTTTGTTATCATTTTAACGGTAAAGGAGAACACGAACAGAAAACGTGCATACTTAAGTCCTTTAAACGATTCTTGGAGAAATTCATAGTCTACGCTTTAGGCCAGTATTGTAAACTCAAAGACCTCTTTATCATTCTGAGAGGAGATTCATGCCCAAGAGTGAGAAAGTAATTTGTGTTATAGTTACTTAACAGCATATTTTGCGCAGTAGTTAACGCGATAATCTCGACTCTTTAAACGCTCACCACGTGTCATGATTTAAAAATCCCGCTTAGGAAAAAAAATGTATTATTATACACATAATTCTTCCTAGAGAATCTATTTAGTTAAAATCATTAAAATTGTATGAGTTTATTGCGAACAGGGGAAAGTCAGAAGCAGCAAGAGGACTGTTTTATAATACGTAGTGATAAGTTTAAAAATACGTCCTTGTAAATGTGTAATACTTGTTGTAATTAAAACACATTCAAAACGAGTATCCTTCACATAAATTAGTCTCTAGTGGTAAAGTGGAGTCCACTAATAGCCACTTAGGTACCTTTTCCAGTAATTAAATTATATTTAGTTTTCATTTCATGTAAATGTCTATGATTTTGTTAGTATTCCTACTGGAATAACATTATTCGATGAAAATAATTTGACCATTAACTATAACATGAATTATAAAATACAAATTATTATAACGATTAACATTTTCATATACAAAAACTGTAGCGTGATTCTCTACAAGTGGTAATATCGAGTTCGACATTTGAAATGTACCGCAAAAATAGTATCCAAGGCGCCCGCTAGAGGTGCTGATCTACTTTTCGTGTTTTTTTCTCGTTGGCTAGTTGGCTGTCGATAATTGATTTTAAATCGTGCAGATAAATAAAAAAAATAACGTATAATTGTATATTTGTAACAAAATACATTAGAAATAAAGTTTTATACATGTAACCAACATTTCAAAGACTGAAAAAGTAGGAAAAAAAATAGTAAAAATGCTAGTACAGACACAAAATTTGGGAGGCTAGGTTTTAGTTTTTTCAGGCACTGGTTTTTGCGGGCAAGCTGTCGCATGATAAAACTACGAGTACAACTGACGGCAAAAACAAACTCTACTATTTGGAAGATTTTGAAATAAAAATAGTATGTGTAGCTCGAAATAACAAATACATAGCATTTGGTAGATTTAAATGACATTTTTTAATTTTATAGAGGAGTGATTTTCTACAACTATTGACTACCAACAACCGGCTAGCTGTCGACCCTTGGATTGGATACCGGCTATATTTATTTAATTTTTATTAATT
Source organism: Anticarsia gemmatalis (assembly GCF_050436995.1). Taxonomy (NCBI): domain Eukaryota; kingdom Metazoa; phylum Arthropoda; class Insecta; order Lepidoptera; family Erebidae; genus Anticarsia; species Anticarsia gemmatalis. The sequence continues at coordinate 866,302 of NC_134756.1, read as the reverse complement.
AAAACTATCATATTATTATATGTATTAAATAAGTTCGTAAGGTTTAACTAATTGATATAATTATGTACTTTTACTTATTATAACAATGCGTTACCGCGTCGTAGAAACTAAATTCTAAGATCGCAAAAGTTTACCCCGGTATTATTTTTACTATATTCCAGAGCTGATTTATTCAAATAACCAGCTAGAATGACGAAACACCTTTCAATAATAGTGTTTTCAACACAAAGATTCAAAATAAAATCATACTGCATTATTAAACAAACATCTACAAAACTAACATCTCATTACGTAATCTAAAATCTAATCCATCTTTTACCCCTTAAAGACAAAGGTTCCCTAAGTCTAGATTATGTGCTATCAGCTAAACACAGTCCATTCAGGCCGAGGCGTTGTTTGCCCTCATTGTGACTAAAGTGCTTAGTACCATTGTACATCTTTGTTGAAGAACCAGTTTTTGTGAGAGGGATTATACGGGGATGATTAACGTGCGATTAAGGAAAAAATATATTGTGTATTTATATTGTATCATGTAGTGCAAAAAGGTCAGTTGCGTAGTATTTAAACGGCCGTCCTGTATGACAAGATGTATGGATATAAATGAAGCAAAGGAAGTTTATAAGGGTTGTACCAAGTGCTGTTCTCTGGTCTTTGCCTACCCCTATGGCAGGAAGGCGTGATTTTTTGTATGTGTTTTATATCTAAAGACAACTAACAGCAGTCATTGTAAGTTATTTTTTTATAATTTTTTCGGAGTTATTGATATGAAAAATTTTATACCAAAAAGAATTTTGAATATAGTGCTTTTCCTTCTTTTTATCAGAAAAAATAACATACAGAACTGTGACTTCAATGAAAAATAACGTCACCGTGACGCGTAGGTATTACTAAAATCTATAATTTTAGCAACATTTTTTTTTAAATTAAAATAACCACATTATAAAATATCTGAGTCTAAAACTTAAACCCCTGAAAATAAATTATAACTTCCGACAAATACGTGAAAAAATAAACCCTTTATTCACAGTATTTCTCAACAATTCATATACAAAACCACAAAAAGTGTACCACCAAACGGCGCTCTAATTCGACCTACTTCCTCAATTTTGCATACACGATTATGTTAATCCGATTACAATGGATCAATAAAACGATCTCGATCTACTGCACTTGGTACTTCACACACTATCAAACTCCTCAGTTTATTGGTTCATTTGCATTACGAGGGAGTAACATGGCGGAATAACGGTTTACAGTTACATGTAATCTTATAGCAAATATAATTGACGTAATGTTTTCGAGAGTTTAAATAATATTAATGAATTTGTATTTATGTTTTCTTGCTACAATCTAAATAACATTTGAGGGTCAAGGTTTAAATCCAATTTATTTAAAAACTGTCATTACGTTATTTCTTAGAATAAGGCTTCAAGCTTACGTTTACGTCATGTGGGTTATGTTTAAGGACTGTTGCAGCCCGACTGAGCGTGTTGTACAATGACGTCACACCGTCACCGTGCGATTACAACTTGTTTTACTTATAAATCGGAAACTAATTGACGTATCGAAGTGATTCTTTCACTAGTATTTTTTATTTTTAACAGAGAATATGGAGTGCTATCTATATAATAATCAAATTTAGTTAACATTTTAACAAATTATTCATAAAAACCACAAAAAGTGTACCACCAAACGCCGCTCTAATTCGACCCACTTCCTCAATTTTGCATACACGATTATGTTAATTTAATCCGATTACAATGGATCAATAAAACGATCTCGATCTACTGCACTTGGTACTTCACACACTATCAAACTCCTCAGTTTATTGGTTCATTTGCATTACCAGGGAGTATCGTGGTGGAATAACGGTTTACAGTATTCTTGAGGCAAATCGAATTTAACGTTGATAAGAGATTGAAATAGTAACAGGGATGCTAGTTGAACCTGTTTGAAGGTAATAATAATAATAAAATTACTGTCCCACTGCTGGGAAAGGGTCTCCTCCCGTAATGAGGAGGGTTAGGCCTTGAGTCCACCACGCTGGCCAAGTGCGGGTTGGAGACTTAGACAGTAAAATAGTGAATGAAAAATGGTTTACTCAGTGTTTTAGGTGACAATTTGTGATTGAGAGATCGCGAGTTTGAATCCCATCTTATGCAATACTGATGAAAAACCATTTTTGACCAAATTTTCAAGTTTCGCTGGGGAAATCAAGATTATTGGTAATAGTATTTGAAGTGAAACAAACAGTAGTATAAATTTTATTGAAAAAAAAAACCTGCTTAAGGCTGACTCGTTTCGAAATAATATTAATTGATTGAAATAGAACTCAGCGTGATCTGTCGTTCAATAATTTGTCTCATTTCTATCTATTTTGTGACTAGCTTCCAAAGCAAGTAGAGCTAGCATTTATCTCATAGCTTGATTTTTTACAACTTGCGAAATACTATTGATTATGTATTGTGTCAAAAATATGATTATAACAATCTAAAAATAAAAGAAACGCCTAGATAATGTAACGAAAACGCATAATCGTCCATCGTGCCATCTTGGTAGGTTTGGGGTGCAAGTTGTATGCCCCGCTAGGCTTCACGATCCAATAGGTTACGCTTTGATTTTCCACATGAGGGGCCTCGCTTCAAATAAACCACAGTAGAGCGAGACGGCTATATGAGCCGATACTTAAATGATTGGTTATGGATGTGAGCCCGAAAAAATGTTGATGTGAAGGATTTTTTTTTGTTTGACCATTATGTAAAATATTTTTTTCGAAACACTTAAATCTTAAATATGTAGTGCTTAAATAGTGTTACATCCAGAAATATAAACGAACAATGTCAAGTGACAACTTCTTTTTCTGCCCGAAAAATATAAATTTGTATTTTTTTCTTTCAAGCAGGTAATCGATAATTTTAAGGATGAGCTTTTATATTAATCATCCAATGTTATCTAACTGCAGAGCCTCCCTTACAATTATTCTGTCTTCCGATGTTCTGTCTCCATAAGCCAGTACGAACTCCCAAATACATGTTTTCTTTGGGTATCTTATCTTATCTTTCTAGTTCATCAGTACTTTGGTGGTATCTTTCCAGTGGATTTCTAGATTCAATGGAAATATTTATCTGCCCCTTTTTAGCATAGATCTGGAATGGAAAGCTAAAGTACAAAAAATTGGTAAGGTACATTCTGTAATTAAATCTAGAACCATAAAATCTCAAAACGAGGTCATCAGTCCAACACCTAATCTTATAATCGTGCAACAAAATCCAAAGTACATACTACCATTTCCCATAAACAATAATTACCTTAGACAATAAAATCAAAATCCTAAACATAAAGCTTAAATTGACAGTTGAAGCTAATTGAGCGATTAAAGCGCTGTAATTCGCTTAAGCGGTATAATAAACGAAGCGACTAAGCGCTTTGAGAATGTGCTTCATTTATTTAAACGTAAACATTTTAAGTTGGGAGTTATAAGTCTAGGAATTCTTTTGTAGTTAGACAGGTGAAGACAGTTGCGATTGATAAATTTCGCTAGTGCTCGGGTGTATTTTGGGTACATACAGTATAAAAGAGGTTGAGAGGAGGCATTTGAAAAAAAGAGCAGATTTTTAGGTAATTAAATATTATTATTATTATTAGCCCATATTGTCCCACTGCACGGCAAAAGCCTCCCTTCCCTCTTTCCACATATCTCTGTCTAAAGCTATTTTATGCCAATCTTTAGTATAAGAGTCAAACTTCAACAATTAAATATCGCCATGTTAAATTTCATCATAATCAGTTCAGCAGTGTAGCAGTTAAGGCGTAACAGATAAATTGTGAGACTACTTTTTCTTTAATCAAACCTATAAGGACTGAAATTTGTACATGGAATGTTTGTACGAGAGCTTAATGCTCAAGTTATTTAGTATTTCTAAACTACCACTAAAAAACTTTTAACACCAACGGATAAAATATATTTTTTTAGATAAGAAAAATCCAAATCTCCTTCTTAAAGGTTCATCAATATGGCTTAACGTCTTGATAAATCCAACTATTATCACGGCAGGTGATCCTCAATAGTATTCCGGCTCCTCAGTTCCAAGATCCAAAATCAGACAATAAGAAATTCCAAACAACTGAGATCAAACTTAGAAAACTTAAAGTAATTTGCATAGAACTTATCTCAAAGTATCGACTTTATTTAAATTTTCATTTAAATACTTCGAGTTTTTTCAAGTTTCAAAGTTAAATATTGGAATAAATTATTTGTTTTACAGTTTCGTTCACTTGGTGTGTGAAAGCAGTTTTTAAGTTCTTGCATACTTGTGAGAGAGTATAGCCACCGATGTAAAAATTTCAGAATAGTATTTTTGTAAAAGATGCAGGTGGTTTGTGGGCAAAAATAATTGCTTACATCATGAAATACTACGATTGCAAATGCTAAATCATAGCATTTGCAATCGTAGTATTTCACTGACTGGCGTGATAATAATCATTATCACGCCAGTCAAAACCAATCAATACTAATTTGAAACATTTATTTAAAGTTTTTGTAATTTCACAAAGTGAGAAACGCTGAACAATAAAGAATTATGTGTCTTTAATAAGTCTTATTAACACATATTTTAGTTTCAATATACTGTTGTCATTCAATCCGTTTCCATTGCTATCAATATAAATCTTTAATATCTAATAACCAATCCCAGAAACTAAAAAACCCTTTACACCACTATCCCAAGATTAACTCCAATAAAAATTCTCCCCACACACGACCTTCCCAATCAGCTAATCGTAAATTTTATTCCCTCAACTTTACACGACTACCCTCAAATATATCACGAGTGTAACGCCAAAATATTCCAAAACTCATAAACTTAGAGACATGTCTCACCAATTTCCCTGGAGGTCAGTCCCCTGTATATTCTTTCACCGATTTACTAGAAGATTATGGGTCGCTCCGTGACCCGACACCAAATCCAGGCCTACATTTTGCATGACCTGACTGATCGTCTAACACAGGGGCTCCCAACCTTTTCTTGGTCCGGGACCACTTTGATACTATTCTTGTTAGCAGGGACCCCTATTTAAGTATATTACAAATCATCCTGAAAATTTAATTACTACTTAAACTTAAATAACTAACTTAAACTAATAGAAAAAATAATAGTAGTATTTTTGGGATAAACTTCTGTAATTTTGTGCTACTCGTGAATTGACGAACTAAACCGGCTCGCCACCCGCCAAATTTAAAATCATTTGCGGACCATTTTTTTACTTTCGGACCTCTGGTTGGGAACCACTGGTCTAATAAGACGGCTCTCTAAGTTATGTGCTTAGAATCACTTCAATTTGCTGAGTCAGTTGGTGAGTGTTCAAATATTTAATGGTTTCGTCTGAGTTTCAGGTATATTATTTGTAGTGATAATATTTAAATTGTTAGGTACGGTTACCTTGTAAGCGAACTTCGTTGTATCATTTCTTTCTGAAGGCAATTCCCATCACACCAAATATTATGTTATCATAACAATTTAAGAAAGTACATACATACATAATCATATCTTTCAAAATGTAGGCATTGAATTCACTAAACTCACGATAATCCACGACACACAAAACTAAGGCCTTTTAGTACCTACCATTTAAACTACTGCACAATACATTCCACTATACGTAAAGTCTCTAACAAACTTTAATATCTAGTCGTCAAAAATCAGCAGAATACTCATAAGTAAATCCGAGTAAATAAGACAACAAATAATTCACAACGTAACATAACACAGACACGTCCTCATTCAAACAATCCTTTAATACCCGTAGTAGCTTAGAAAGTAAAAGAAACTGTACCCATTACGCATGCAAATACGTAATGTAAGGGTTAATCCATTTAAATCGTACCGACGGAAATATAACCCTAGGGTCAGATGTAAAGACCCGGTTATATCTGCCGACGGTTTTACCAAAAACCTATGAAGACATCCGCAAGCTTTTATCCACATATTGGACTTGTGGTATGGTAGTGAAGGTGGTTATAGAGATGTTGCCATAAATTGCGTGTGGTCTAAATTCTGCCATAGAAGTTAATATTTGAGCTGTTTAGAAAGAGTCCTTTAATACCGCCCGTCGCACGTGGGGTAAAATTTATTAAAGTTTGACTCATACAGATGAAAAAAGTAAGTCTTCTCTTTCAATTGTAATACTGGATATGTTATAGTCAGAAAATTGAAGATTCCACTGGTCAAAAAATGTATGATTTTAAGAAAAAAGATGTTGCTGAAAATTGGGCTTCTACAACCTTGTAGTTTAGAAATTAGACAGCACTCTTTTGTAGCGTTAAAATGACGGCTTGATTACACCCAGTCCCATCATCTCAATGGGGCTCAAAATGTCCACAGCATTTCCAACATCATAATACTCCCATACAAATTTTTCGGCCATTGGTTCTTCCGGCAGTTTCACGGCACAACTGCCGCCGGTCCAGTGCAGTAGGAAAAGGTCCTAACACACGATTTATCTCGTTTGCTCAGCGCCTAATAACATCACCTACCTTTTGTACATCATTTTTTGTTGACATAAATTTATGTGTCGTGCTTACGAAGGATTGTCAGACACTTCTCGGCCCATATTTTCCTGAATATTAATTTTGATGAACAAATGTTTTTTTGTTTAAATATGTAGGTTTTCATGCATAACACGGTGATCCCTGCAGGGTTGGTTTGTATTACAGAAATTCTAGGATTGTTACAACAAACTGGGATTTACGTTGTGCATTTTAAATTGTGAAGCTTCATTACTAGGTAATATTATTATAACATCTGAGTTGACTCAATTTGTTTAGAGATGTTTTATAGTTTCCTATAAAAAGTCCATGAAGTAAAAAAGTACTGTAATGTATCAGCTCTTTATCGAAAATGTCGTAACTAATCCATTGAGTATCTGTTTACTAATATTGTATGTAAGGAAATTGTAACTTACATATAATTTTCGCTAGCAAGCTCGATTTTTATGTAGTACCTAGATATTACAACTATTAGGTCAGCGTGTGAGTATTATTCGCTTTTTGAAAGACAAGAAATATAAAAAAAATTGTAGTACAACATTTTTGTTATTTACTAATACTTTTTATCCATATAAAAATAAAACAATTTTGATAAAGTCCCGTGGGTGATAAAATAGGATTTCAATACAATTCTATCGGCTAAAATAAATTGCGGATCTCAACTAAATCCAACCATCGAAATAGCAAAATAGTTTTGTCGGAAAGTATCAATTGTTTTAGCGAAACCAATAAAATGAATAGTGGGTTTAAAAGCAGTTTATTGTTAGTTTATTTTAGAACAACATAGATAATAAGAACAACTTTTTAGTGCTTTTGTATCAGTTGTGTCTTCGAACACACCACAAGATCCCGGATTTGATTCCCAGGTCGGACAAAGTGCTATGGGTATTTTTCTATTTTTTTTTCTCAATATTAGTTGGGAGTTTGTTACATGGGGCTTACATTGTCTATGGTGTATTTTCATCCATCTCTGCCTACATACTTCATGTTCACATGTATGTATTAATAACAATAGATCAAATTGTGTTGATGAATTTTAGATAAAAAAAGAATCAGAGCACGTTTTGCAGACTTCGTAATTATAGGTACACTGTCGGATTTCCACCAGATATTTTTTTGTTTTAATCAGGATGGTATACACCAGAGAGATAATTTAAAGGAAAAATTCTCGTGTAATATTTATTTGTACAAAAAATGACAATACCATTTTACGTGAACCATGTGTTTTTGCAGGTTGTCAAACTGAAAGACGAACCTGTTATTTAATCCGTAGTTGCGTTTTATACAGCCTCAAGTCAATCCTAAAAATACCAATAAACCCCTCCGTCGTTTAGGAGGAGACCTTAATTAAAACAGTAATGGAATAAAAAAGTACCTAAAAACCATTTAAAATACTACCAAGACATTATAATATACAAGTAAGTAGTACAGTATCAATGTGAAAGTTTAATAATATAACAATACTTCCCGTAACACCAAATTCCACACGTAAATTCTTCTAATTCACTTACTTGTTTAATTCAGAAGAACGCATGTATAATGTATCAGGGTGGGGTTAAACCTTTAGACCCGTGATACCAATTACAAAGTTGTGTGTATATCAGTCAGATGTTATCAAACTGCAACAATGGTGATCGTTAGGAGTTCGTCCTTGGAAGACGGCGGAAGATTTGATGGTATGGTATTTTGGGAATGTGGTTTGGATATATGTATAACGTATTTTGAATAGTATAAACACAAATAATTAGAATTTTGTGAGACAGATGCTATATCTTATGATGAGTTATTATTCTGCAAGCCTTATATGCGGTCTTTGGCGTATACTTGCATCTATAGATGTAAAAAGGAAGTTTTTTTTTGGAAGATTATTTTTAACAGGGAAAGGACACAAGCTATTATTGTATTTTATTTCAGGAGGTAAAACCACTTGCATATAAAAATATTCAATGCTTAAAGACCAAAATATACAAAAACTTCTGTAGCATAATTCTAACCACTTTAATAACTAAACTATAGTAAGAGATTTACCACAAAACCACCACCTATCCAACCTTACAAATTCCCATAAAACTGAAGCTACCATATTTGCAGAATCATACAACCGCTTTTTACGTCAATATGTTAGCTCAAAGGTTTTAATTGTCGGCCACAACTTGCTCGACAAAGATTGAAATTTACGGGTCGGAAGGTTTACGCTTACGGTCCGGTGAGCCGTCTAAGTTACTGGCCGTCATGCTTTTTCGATATATGTTCGTGTAAAACATTATATTAGGAAACTTTCAGTATGTATGAGGATAATATTATGGAGCTAGTTCGAAATTCTATTAAAATATTATATTGGTTGAATTTTATATTTAGTAGATTGTCAAAAAAAAAGGCCTTAGAAGTTGTAAAAACTGCGTAATGCAACTTTCCGTGACATTTAACTTTTTGTTTTGAAGATAATATTGTCTGAATTTTATATTCATTGCCGATGGTCTTCTTTCATCGTAAAAGTCGTTAACGCGCGGTCAGCTTATTGATGGGTTACCCTCACCTGCATTTAATCTGAGTTCAACGTTTTGCTCTGAATTAAAATAAGTGTAAAAATACACTGATAATGACAACATGGGGGCTGAACAAAACCAAAGTAAATCCTTAAAAATCTAATCATCCTATTTCAGGTCACAAATCTTTTTCTCGTATTTATTCAATCTTACTACGTAAAAAGTAGCACATGTTTTATTCTGGGTCTTCAGCTACCTGTTTACCAAATTGCATCGTAATCGGCCTTGTAATATTTGCGTGAAAGAGTAACAAACATCCATACATACGTACATACATACAATCTAACAAACTTCCGCATTTATAATATATTAGTAGGAAGTAGGAGGAAAAGCCAAACCAAGTGTGTAAAGACACACTCAATTTGGCAAAAAAACATGACCTAAAATTACCATTAATACTTTACACGAAGTAAAAAATAAATTAAAATACACGTGGAGTTCTTTTGACGGTATTTCATGAATGAAGTGGAGGAAAACGTTAACGTTACACGTTTTCAGTGTGACGTGTGAAATGTCTCAAATACCACCATTATAACCTACATACAAATTATGTTTGAAGTTGAATTTATTTTATTTCGCGATATAATTTGTAGCGGTATTTAGGTTCAAGTTTTGTTTTTTTTTGGTTGATGTAGATTTTTAATGTTGTCAAGTCAAACGTTAGGCTGAAGTTTGATAATGAATCCATAGCGCAATTTTGTATAGACGGCTCTATCAAGCATTGGAAGTTTGACATTAAAAATGTACTGCAAAAATAGTCCATACGACGCCCGTTATAGGTGCTGACAAATTGTTCATAAAAAATGTTCTCGATAGCTAAATGATTAGCCGACAGTAGTAGAAAATTGCGCTACTGATTATAATACAAATAGATAAATACAGTCTATAAAAGATATTGAACATTATCAACGGTAAAACGTGTGTTATCACATATACCTCTGCCTAACCAAGATTTCGCATAATGTTATGTTAAGAAATCAACTTTAAAAAAATGTTAAACATTTTGCCTGGGGCGCTAAACAACGAACCATTAAAAAAAAATGTTCTAAAATGATTTGACACATCCAAATAATTATGTTTATACTTGATACCTATTTGTATTACCCGTTCTTGTCATTCCAACTTGTATAATACATACTTTAAATCCAACAGTTTCAGAATAATCAGTAAAACTCATCACAAGCGATTAGCCAACAAAGTAGAGATTGAAAGTTGCCGGCCGAGGATCGAACTCCTAACTATTTAGTAAAGTTATAAATCGATAGTTTACTCCCAACTTTTAGTCCAGTTTGATTGTGTTCGCTGTTATGAATTTTGTTAACTCATTTTGCGAACAGTTTAGTTCGAAGTTAAATAAAATTGTTTGATAAACGTTTGTGTTTTTTGCTGTTTCACGGGAAGATAATATGTTTTTATGTATTTTAGTATGACAAAGATTTACATAAATAATAATAAAAACGACGAGTAGACGTTTCATGTTAAAGAATATTTGATTGTTTTGGTCAAGTTTTGGCCACGGTGACTTTGGTAGTAGATTTGGAAGTAGATTGCGACTTCATACTAAATAGAGAATACTATACAAAGTTAATTACTGTATGTCTATATAATACATATTATTATATGGGTCTTAAAATGATTGACTTTATCACGCTCGGCATTCTTTTTCTATACCACAGTATTACTTGTTACTTGAAATAAATTCACCAGCTTATTAAACGCCAGACACATTAAAACGTACTAACAACTAAACACAGACATAAAAACATCACAATTTCACCTTCGTAAACAGACCGTCAAACGTTCAGAAATAAAAATATTACACCCAAATATCATACCTGGTCCTGAGAAATGTAGTAAAATTGAGTGTAAAACTCAAAGAGATAGTAAAACTTTATCACATATGAAACCGTAAAACAAGGAACGTGACGTCTTAAAGCATAATGTGAACGTTAATTATGATATCAAATGTGTGGTAACTGGTGAAGAAAACGGCAGGTTTGGAGTTGCTAAATGTTTTGAAGAAGGTGATGATTTTGTAGGTTTTGGGGGAATAAGAAAGGAAAAGGACCAAAAAGTGATAAGAAGGGCAAAGGGGAGAAGCAAAATAATAATACGTATAGCACAAGGTATGTTAATCATTATGAAATCATTTTAGAAAGAGCACATACTTAGAACAACAATACATAGTTACATAAGAACATTAATATCTTAAAAGAGAGTACAAGGCGATTTCCAAAATAGTATTTCATAAAAATAATTCAATTATGCCATAAAAATAGCGGAACTCATTTTGTTCCAACAGAAATTTAAAAATCCTCTACCAATAATGTGCCCGAGAATCGAATAAAAATTTATATGACAAGCAGTTGTATACAGTTTTAAAGCAGACAATGTAGATATAATTAATATTAACGCACAAAAAGCTATAAACGGTGACAGCACAATATCAAAAGCATTAATTTAATCGCTGGCGGCTCACACCAGAACCACAACTATAATAAAACGTAATCATATTCAAATACACACCTATACGAGGGCTGTTTTCGCTCAGTAATTTACTCTCACTTCGCCCTGCCCGAAAATTCTAATTAACTTGTTATATCGGCCAAAATATATTGTAATTTTCAAGTTATGTGACTTCTGTAATGATAAGCACACAATGTTGGAGACGGTAAAATAAACAATGTAGTAAGATAAGGGAAAGCTGGTTTGGATGTTTATTTTTGAGGTCCCTTATGGAGTCAAGGGAACGTCGTAATTATAAGATATCAGACTTCGGGTACGGGTCTGTTTGAAAGAAGTTATGGTGTAATTTTGGATGTTGGTGTAGAATAATATTATATGTAGGGTGAAATTAAGTATGTTAAGATAAAATGAAGAATATCAATAAAATACTGAAGAAGAGAAATAAAAATCAGTATTAACATTTCACATTGGAACAAATCCGCGAAATTTATTGATTCTTCCGCAGGATCCCAAAATTTTAGTGAAAAAACCATGTACTAACAACATTCTTTTGGCTAAAAATAACTCTTCAATAAAGTCTGTAAACGAATATCAAAGAATTTCTAATATAAATAAAGTACAAAATCCAATCCATACAAACAAGAACCAACTCCCAAAACTTTCCCACACATAAACAAGATGTTTCAAACAGTATTAATTCAACATTAAATTTCCTCACAATCTCTATAATAACTTGAAACTTTATCTTTTAATCTAACCAAGCATTAAGATACAAGAAATCCTGGACTAGAGCCCTCTAATATGACTAGTTTTGGAACATCCAATCCTAAACTTGAAGATCCGTGGAACTTTATTTATCGGCAAGGATTTTAATCTGATTTACTGGCTTTCTTTAGGTTTATAGGGTTGATACAAGTTTCCTTGAAGTGCGAGAGAAAGTTTCGAAGGTAGTACTCGGATTGAGGTTGGAACTGAATAAACTATCTATTGAGGGCACAGACTACGTTCTGGGTATAGATTGGAGTTCGAAAAATAGGTTTGCGTTGATTAACAAAGGGATGTGATTTGGGTGTGGTGAGATAATGAAGATCAATAAGGTGTAAGACAAGGAAGTAATTTTGGCCCCATTTTCTGAAATGAAGTAGGAATTTACATGGATTATTTTCTTTTGTTTTAGTAATTTTATTTTGTGGCCTCGACTGGAGGCAGAATTTGGAAGTCTAGGGAAGAAGTCAAAAACCGGAACACTGTAACACGTCAAATAAAAAATATTATAGGCACTTAATTACGTATGTATAGTATTGTATAGTATGTAGTAGTGATTTTATTAATACAAGTACAAATGATTGCCAAAGATGAACAAATAGTTACCAATTTTAGAATTACTGCCAAAGTACCGGTACTAAAGCTCTCAACAAGAGACTATGAAGAGATAACAAAATCAATTGTCACAAGTACGACTATATTCGTAATACCATGTTGAGGCTAGAACCACCTGTTAAGCATCACAAAAGCAATATTCCTGAACCTTTTGTAGTAGCAGTTTACGTGCCCTGAATTCAGATAATAGGTATATCGCCGCGTCATGATGAGTTTTGGCGCACGAACACTAGAGGCGAGTGTAGACTGGCGTTTTTTTTCGGCGACTATATGATCGTTTTGGCATACGCACTTACGTTTAGTATGTTCGTATATTTCGATGTTTGCTGGAACTTATAGTGGTTTTTATTTCTTTAAACCTTTTGTTTTACAAGACCATAGAATACGGGAATGGACGTAAACATGCATAAAGTATGTTTGGAATGTTGCTCGTATCGGCGCAGGTAACACTGGCCGCGGTCAGTGGTCACAGTTTGACTGACCTATAAGTATCAACTAGGATTCGCCGAGGTTGTAACTTCCAGCAGCGCGATTCTCTACAGTCAAGTATCGAGAGTTGGACAATTAGATAGAATGTACTGCCAGAATTAATAGTTCTCACGACGTCCGTTAGAGGCTCTGATCAAACTCGATACCTAACTGGTTGTCCAAAGTCGATAGTGGTAGAGAATCGAGCTACTCGAGAGTTTATACGCGCGTATAAAACGCAAGTCTGCAACCGCTCTTTAGTGTAATATATTTCTAGTACATTATTTACACAATGGATAAATGACATCGTGAAAACACGACAATGTATGACAGGTAAAACGATTAGGATTCTAGGAATTTAGTTCAGAAGGTGACTTGATAGAAATATTAATGATAAAGGAATTTCAGCAAATTAATTAAAAAGACTAGGTCATATTAATAAGGAATTCATAAACTTAATAGTTTTATTATCTACTTAAAAAAAGTGATACTATGTTCCGAGAAGTTAGTAGAGAACCTTGCCATGCAGGAATAATCTAGATTCTAATTAATAGTTCCGTGTATCCACGAAATAAAAGTAGCTATATCAAACAGTCAACCATCAGCTGCATAAGCCTTCAAGTCATTTAAATTCTACATTTTTTATATCTTCCTCAGCGCCAAAAAAATTATGCAAGGCCTATGCGGTTGGACTATAATGAAACGCTCAAAGTCAAACTTTCTTTTAACATTAAGTTTTGAAATTAAGCATCAGTTTCACGCACGTGTTATTAGGTTTTTTAAAACAACACTGTCATGTACCAAATTTAAACAGCTGGGATTTCGCTTTTTTGTGAAGAAGTTGTAAATATTTTCAATAATGTTATTTTACGAACACCTGCAAAAATTAAATTAACAGTGTTCTACCTAAATAATTAAAAAACATTTAAAAACTTAAAAATCTTATTCATTTTTCAAAGTTGCTACAATAAATAAAATAAATCTCAGCTACTTTCATTCAAGAAAATAACACGCCATCCGCCTTTTAAAACACAAAACCTCAACACAAAATTTCGTACAAACTTCTTGCCTTCAAAATCCTGCCCTAATAATCTGGTGTACACCGCAAACTTGCCAATAACTCTTGAGGTGAAAGGCTTTGAGCCTTGACCAGCGATAGCAGCTTAGTCTCTGATACTTTCATGTACTTCAAAAGGTTCTATTGGATTAGAGATAGTTTTACTGGGTTATCCGGTTGCTTTGTTTTTGTGTTGAAAGATGTTGAATAGTTGTAAGTTAGGATTGAGTGTTTGGTTATGCTTTGATGAATGTTTATGTGGATGAAGTAAAGTTTGTGAAACGTATCCCATGGAGTACTAAAACTAAAAGTGTAAATTGGCCCATCATGGTATAACTCTTTGGGTTGGGTGAGATTCGAATTTTGGACATCTTCAAGTATAGAGATTACTTTGTTACTTTATGTCAAGCATAGAATAATACATTAGAAGCCAAGATGTTGAATTTTAACATAGATAGAATCAATATAAAATTAAAGATATTCATAGAACTATTTTGTTAAATTCTGGTTCAAACTGCCATTCCAATAGCCAATCGGTTACGTTTGCTACGAGAAATGCGCTAATGGAATTAGTAGCAATATCATCGTTGCGAAATTCTTGACCTGATATTCAGCTAAATTTAAAATAGAAGACTGGAACTAATGTTATGATTCATATTTAAATGTACAAAACAAACTCTAATCCTCATTACATAACTGAAACGCAAACTTCTAACACATTATTTTCACCTTGTTGACTTTCAAAACGTGTCCGAAAACAAGTTGTATACAAGTTGCGAGTGAGTTGTCGACCCAAATCAAACGTGATATCAAACGAATCACATTGTCTGGACCGTTGCGCTGGAAAATTCTGGAAGTTTGTACCTATTGTTGTTTCCAGGTACAGATTTTAGTTTTAGTGTTGAGTGCACTTTGATATGTAGCCTTCACTTTAATCGTTTGTTAGATATGTTGTGGAACTCTAACTAAAAGAATGCTCTTCTGTGTATCTAGAGCATTAACTAAATAAGTAAAGAAATATCCAACTAGTTGAGTGATGGGTGTCAGTTTAGCAGACACACATAAAACATTGACATCGCTTGATGCCACGACGAATGTTGAGAGTCATTAGATTTTTTTAAAATAACAGACAAATCAGATACAATATCTACGATCGTTCAAGTTCATTCCGCGATTCCAATCCACTCACCATCATGGACATATTTTTCCTTTTATTAAGGCAAGTGTATGCATTTAAAGATATTTCCATATTTTGTCTACATTATAAAATAAAATTCCTTTTCACAATACCAACTGAAAATTAATTATAACCTCCACTTCTGCCAATTGCTTCAACATTCATCATTCCATGTTATTCACAGTTGCATAGCTCCAAATTATTTAAAATGTTCAACCACTTCGAATGTGGAATGAATGAAATAATGTGTTGTCCACCGGGCCGTAAGTCATCAGCATAAATAAAAATTGCTGGTGAAAATTGCAGCCTACTCAAATGTGTAGGTTAATGATTGATGAATATCACGTAATATATTTTGTTATTTTTTATATTTCACATGACTTTAAAATACAATAAGTTATACATTTTTTAACTCGCCCGTTTCTGTAACCTGCTGCAGAGGAAAGCCTCCCTCCCCCCTTAGATTTCACAGTACCTTTACACACAGTACCTTCGTTGCTTGCTGCGTCCGGCTATCCATCCAAGAACGCATCCAAGTCATTCCGCCATCTCCTTTTGGACCTTCCCTGTCGCCGCCGACCGTCTTTTGGCACCCATTTCATATCCCATTTATTCAGTTAATTTAGCCCTGCAATGTTTCCGCGCATTTTGAAATCCCCCTAATAACTACATATATTGATTTTAAATCTTGTTAGAGAAAGGCAGATATAATAAGTTCAAGTGACTTAAATAAATCTAGCACTCGACTTATCTATCTATATTAAAGCAGAAGAAACAATTTGGTACGTACCTAATCGTTCTAATAACAAAGATATTGTAAGATATCAGTCAGTAGAAGTAATAACACGAGTAATTACGTACCTTATGTTACAGTTCATTTGTAGGGAATTAGTCGAATACGCCTGAAGAAATATTATTGATTAGAGATTTTGCCAATATTTCGATGAAATAGGTATCTGGACTTATTTTTTGTAGGTTTTTTTACCAATATACATTTTATGAGTATGTAGGTTACATCAAAATCATTCATATATCACATAAGATTACGTGAAAAGTTTTGGGATATTATTTTGAACTTATTACGCGGCAAATAATTTCACTTCGCCTACTTACTATTGAGAATAGTCTAATAAAAATAAGAAAGAGTAGGTCAGCAAGTCCCGAGAATCGAACCTAGTGATCTGCAGGCATCATATAGAATGTGGTGAAGGCCGTAGATCATTCAATTTTCTGGTATTATCATCTTTTTTTTAGTTTCAGGTCATTTATATTCTGTTTAAACAGTACAGGAAGGATTCAAAGAAGCCTTTCGTATAATTATGTAGAAACATTGGCATTGAAAAATAATGCTTATAGTTATTAGGCTCCCAAAGTGTGTATTCCCAGAATTTCTATCGGAAATCCATTTTATTTGCATAAAAAGAATACTAAATTAGCTTTTTCCTGGATTCCGAAACTCTCTTCGTTTCCAAATTACCTTGTTGGGGTAAATATATTGTAAGAGCTAGAGCGATTCTGCTGTCGTCCTGTTTCGAAAAACCGACTGATGGGTTTTCGTACAACCGGGAAAAAAACATAAAATAAAGTAATTTCTATTTCGAGGAATTAGCTCTTCAAATTGTCGTGTTCAACTATTGCCGTGATTTAAAAAAACTATTTATTTCGCGGTCAGTTGGTATTATTGAAAAAAAAGCCTAAACACGATGTTATGATGAAGAAAGAGGCGACAGGTAACTCTCAAGATTTCATACTACCTAAAGATTAAATTCAAAATTGGATGAACTAAACTTTTCGAAATAAAACCCGTTACAAGAAAGTACATAATAATATTCGCTTCCAAACAGTCACTATGAATTTTGACAAAAAATATTTTTTATCGTCCTAACATGCCATCCAAAACTGCATACACGAAAAGTCGTTTGCAATCCCATACGAAATTTATTTGTTAAACCTCACTACACGTGTATCTGCAAACGAATGTCAGCCTTAAGTGGTAGGAAAGGAATGAGGAAGTATTTTGAATGATTGAACCTTTTTTATAAGGAAAAGAAACATTCCTGATACATTAGGGCAATCCATCTTCCTGTGCGCACTGTGAAATTAATACCTACATATTTTTACTACCGGCGTTTCTCGTTTCTTGTATGTGGACAAATATATACGTGAAAGAAAAATTGTTAGCCTGTTCTTTGAGAGTTTGAGAGTTTGGGAAAACTGCTTGATGCTAGACTTACCTAGCTTTGAAATAGATGGAAGCTTTTTGTGATTCCAAACTCCTGGGAGACTTAAAGATAGATTTTTCCGGGCTGGGCATGATTGTTTTGAAGTTAACAAGTTACGTGGTGCAAATACCGCTTGCCAGAGTCATCTCTCTGCTGGTCAGAGAATTCAACCCATGCTTTTTATTCTTCTTGATGTTTATGCAACGTGATTTAACCAATAGGTTTCATATATTTGCTAAGCCTACAACTCTCTCTGTCTCTTCCTTCCCATAAATCCAATATGGTAGTGGGATCAGCCTTCCTTGTCTTTCTCCTCCTCTTCGTTTTATCTTCTACATCTTCAGAAACCTCCCACTCTCACATGTCTTTTTGCATTACAACTTCCGATAGATATACTTTAGTATACCTGCAGCTGCAGCATCAAAATATTTTGAAGTGTAGTACAAAGTTTCTATCCAAAACTTTTCCTTCAGAATAACATCAAGTAATAAATAAAATGTAAGTACAAGCTAAGACTGCCGAGATTCTTATAACTAAGCCAATCAGTGGCGATAGTAAATCTTGATAAAATTAAAAATTCCCCGAGTGGAATGGACGATAAAACCTCACAAATAACCCAGGGAAGCCAGTGAAGGCTAATTGCGTCTTTGTACATTGCGAGAACTGAATTCAGAATCACTGGATAGTTTTACAGCGACGATTAAGAATTTTGTTTCTTTTAGAAATTTTAAGACTAGCGTTTATAGGTGTCTTTTTGATTTTTTATTGGGGATCGTGTTAAAACAGGATTTAGCGATGTTTTATATTATTCTTGAATTTAGTATAAGCAGGGAAGAGAACGCTTTAAAAGAATATTTGTCAGGTAGTTTTATTCATAGCTTAGTTCTGTTTGACAAGGTCTTTGGAAATGAATGAATAGAAGGAATAGAAAAGAAGGAAAGAAATAAGTACTTAACTTATAAATAGAATCCGATTTAAGTAATAAAAATACGAAGACGGCAAAACACTGGTTATTATTCAAGACACACACCGACCAATTTCTGACAAAAAGTTGATAAAAAATTGTTTTTCAAAATCTCGCTAAGACAAAAAGAAAATCAAATTGAAGTTTGTAATTCGGCCTTGAGTGAACTGACTAAGAAAGAATCCGGAATAACATATTAGGCATGTACGAGATGAAAATAACAAAGTGTTTTCAAATATAAGTATTCAATGCCGGAATATCTTTTTATATATTTGTATTATATTTTTTCTAAAATAAATTGCCACATGCATCAATTATACTTTTGGTAACATATTACAGTACAGCATAATGAATAACTCTACGAGTAATTTTACCATCAATCGCTTGCTTAATAATATCGAAATAGGAAATCGCGTTTTAAGATATTGGGGTCACGTCCAACCAATTTGCCGTTATTTTAATGGCATTTTAATAGCATAATTTAGTATAATTTCATTTGAGAATTAAACATAAGGCTGCCACTTGTATCAACATGAAGATATTTGTGCAAATTGCATTTATTGACGCAGAACGATGAATTGCAAAATGCATATGCGTTACATTGACAATAATTAGTCATATCATTGTCTTATAAGCTATGTTTGATATATATTTCCGGAAAAATACTATTTTAGTGCACTAGATGCCGATCGGAACCTGTTTTGTTTATGGCTTCTCAAGCTCTCATTATTGAATTCTATTATCATAGAAAACGGTCCCTACACTGGAATTCACGAAGTTGTTGTTTAAGCTAGTCGATGCATTAACGGGTAGTGTAAATAAATTAAGTGTGCCTAAAAATGTAGAAACATTTGCATGGATTTCATAATAGCTGACTAAAATATGCCACTGGTAGTCTAAAGCCTTTAATATTGAGCCGTTTTCTCGAAATAAAGAATAACATATTTCAATCAGTCAACACCACGATCAAGTAAACAAAATATACTTGACCACATAGACAAAATGATCGGACGCAGATAACACAACGCTAAACTACTAAAAATACAACTAAAACAAAAGAAAAAGAATATTCTTCACCAAAATTAACCTACTTCTTCGCAGGCATAAAAGACCACAGCGTAAAAAAGCCAAGTACGCCATTGCAAAGTAAAGAAGTAAAGTTTCAATGTAATTCTCTGGTAGATTGATGACCACAGTGATGCTTTGTGCCACCGCTACGGGGACACGTTGGTAACCTGATTGTACGTTTTATGGGAACTGACGGGATTACCTTGTCAATACGGTGGACATGTTTGTGATAGAATTTGGCGGGTTGTTTCGAGTAGTAGTTATGGTACGATGTTCACTATCTTTGGATAACTTACCGGTTATTCGATTTTAAAGTAAGCAAATTAATCATTTAGTTTTGGCCGTATTTAATAGTTTTTTATTTTTATTATTTCTGTTGTTTAGAAAATATTAAAATCATCATGAAATCTAAGGGAAATTAAAAAAAATATGGTGGAATTAATAAAAAGTTTTTTGATGCAAATAACTTAGCTGGATGATATTGAATTGCATTCTGATATTATACATACCTATATATCATATTACATAGCGGGAGCCACAATGGATTGAAAAAAAAACATTTCTAATCCTTATCTAAGTCCCGAGCCCACATTAAGGCAATGTGGTAGTGGAGTCAAAGCCCAACCCTCCCTCATTCCGAGAAGAGTCCCCTACCAGCAGTGAAACATATAAGCGTTAAAAAAGTTCTAATCCTGATTAATCTTTCATTAGTCCATATTTACAATATACACCATGTTTTTCAGTTTCAGTAACTTTTATTGTTTATTCTCATATTCGCCTTCGTCATAAATAAGTTAATGACTTTTGCCATCAAGCAAACATTGAACTTGGGACTTCGGTATACACGCGAGAGTCCAAAACATTCTCGTTCCTCAAACAATATTTATATTTGCATTTTTCGTTAACTTTCTACGGAAAAGTTCAAAAGAAAATCATTGTTTTTTTTTCCTTTGGAAGTTTCTTCTCCGTAATTTTGTGCAAGTCAGAGGTCAAACTCAGGTCAAAGTTGTTAAAGTCACTAGTGTTTTTTTCTTTCATGACTTTTGTACTAAAATAATTAAGTGAACATATAATATATTATTTAATTAAAAAATCGTTTCATATTTAGATAACTCGGGGCTCACTTATTATTTTGCTTAATTTCTTTGATTATTTCTTGACATTTCAGCGTAGGTCTACGGGGTACGTAGCTCTAGTTGAGAATCTCTAGAGTCCTTGAATAGCACTGTTCTAGAGCCGGGAATCAAACCTAAGGCCTTGTGATCAGTAATCACACACACCGCCGAGAATAAAGAGACAATCGAGGCATAAAAATACACCGGGCGTATAAGTCCTTTTGTACTTAACTTTAAGTAACAATCCTTGTTTTGAAAATCACCATAGTAACGCTCTTTAAAGCAATATCTATCAACCATAGCAGATACAAGCGAAAGTTGGCAAGTCCCCATATTTCACCGTTATTGTGCAAAAGTAAGTTGTTAACGTTACTTGTGAATTGGCACATCAAAGTTTCTCGCCCCTAACATTGGTTTTACATGAATTATCAATATTTATTTTTAGAATAAATTTATTATGTTTATAAACTAAGCTTATTTACATGCCTTTTCCCACAGGAAAAGCAGCAGGAGTCTCTAGTGTAGCCTCCTCTGAAACATAATCTATCACGCCTACAAATTTGTAATGTTAATGTTACTGTTATATGTTATATACATAGGCTTATACATATGTATGTATCAATGCAATAGGTATAAATAACTTAAAGCAACCGATATTTGTTCAAATATGAATTTTAACATCATAATCCGAAACTAAATAGTCTTTAAGAGATATCATAATAATATTATACATACAGATGTAAAAGTTACCTAAAGATTACAGAGAGCTTTTATAAACTACTAGCTGACCCGGCAGACTTCGTACTGCCTCATCGATCTTAATAAATAAATAAATAAATCTTTTGTATAAAATGATTTTAAAACAAACAAATCGAATCTGTATTTAATTAAAATGCATTTATCGAATAAAGCATGAAGTTGTATTATTATTTTCGATACATCATGTTGCTTACTTAGAAAACAGAGTTTTCCTGAAATACTGGCTATTTATAAGGTTTAAATTTGATATTCACAGACACACACTGTTAAAATACAGTCTGTTTATTAATTTAAAGCTTTCTCATAAACTATATTTTTTGTTTTATTTTGTGGTGCGTGAATAAACAAAGAAGACGGTTTTCCGACGCGCGAACACGCGACGTATAATTGTCCATGCGCGAAACAGGGAAACTCCAAGTTGATTCCACAAACTTCTAATGACTGTCCTTGCGATTTATTTATGGTCATCGCAAAGGCTAGACGTACTGGAAATTGTAAGCGTTTAAATCGAATGGTAAGTCCGTTGGAATCATCGGTATCCGCGGGATCAAGACATCCTCTCCTTTGTATTTTCCATTTATGATTGTCGCCTCAATGACGTTATTCATCAGTCTACTCACAGCCAGTCTTGTTCCATTGCATAGTCGAGGTTGATTAATGTTACGCAGCATGATGACAACTGATCCTACTTTTAACTGCAAATTGTGAGGTGGTAATCCAGGCAATTCCAGTGAATTTAAGAACTCAGTGGGATAGTTGATTACGTCATCCTGGTTCATTACGGTGTCGACTGATTTGAAGGAAACCAACTGTCCCGGAAGAAAATTTTGAATGGTCGCATTAAGATCCTCGACATATTTTTCACCCAGCCAATTATGGTTATTGAACTTTTGCGCTATATCTGGGAAAACTCGCTGAATAAGCTCCACTTTTGAGTCCGTGATGTGACACAAATCTGTAGGTAATTTGATGAATCCGGTCGAGGTGTCCACTGCAACTTTATTATTTCCAATGTCTGACAACTGCTTCGCAAACACATTTGCAGTTTCATCTTGTTGCAAAAATACTCGCATGTTAGTTGTTAAGTGGAGTGTCTTTACGTACTGCCGCAAATTTGATGATTTTAGGCATACATTTAGTTCATCAACAACAGTTGATCGGGGAATAACTGGAAGAGTCTGACGAAAATCACCTGACAACAGAATCATGGCCCCACCGAAAATATTTTGGTTGTCACGAAGATCTTTCAACGTTCTGTCCAGTGCCTCTAGTGACCTCTTATGGGCCATTGTGCATTCATCCCAAACAATCAATTTGCATACCTGTAGGATCTTGGCCATTGCGCTATTTTTGGCGATGTTGCAAATTGGTGTTTCGGTTATTTGCATGTTTAGTGGTAATTTCAAGGCAGAATGTGCAGTTCGCCCGCCTTCTAGCAGAGTTGCAGCTATTCCAGTCGAAGCCAACGTTAGAGCAACATCATTTCGCGATCTGATCCTCGCCAAAAGCAATGAAATTAAAACCGTTTTTCCGGTTCCTCCGGGAGCATCAAGAAAATAAATTCCACCAGATCCACTGCTCACAGCTTCTATCAAAGTGTCGGACGCAATTCTTTGTTGTTGATTTAATTGTGGAACATTTGTACGAACTGTTTCGGCCAATGCTTCAATGTCGTACTGATGTTCTCTTTGCAACTTGTGGTTTAATGCATCGTGCATATGACGATTGGGTGCTGTCATTCCCAAACACGACAATACTTTATTTGCCATCAATAAACACATATCTTGATGATCATTGACATGATCAATGTGTCATTGTAAATTTCTTCATTCATTTGTATTGTAGGATTCAAAATTTGACGGCGCACACGATGCAAAACATCCTCAGACATGTCATCTCTATACTTAACCCACAAATCTTTTGGATTCGAGGGGAAACATGTCGATATGATAATCGAAAACAATGTACGAATTTGATGCGGCGACGAAGATATTACGGAATCCGTGAGCGTATCATCCCAGTGCGAATCGTTCTCAAGTAAATGTAATAGTTGACATGCCTCACGGTAAGTCGCACACAGCTGTCCATCAACTGTTCTCAGTTGTTTAAACGATGTCGGACCACGAACATTCACCAACAACAACCGCAAATAATAACATTCATCGTTATTTGGATGTACTGTATAGATGCGACCCAGAGCATCTGAAGCAAATACATTTGGATGTCCTTCAACTGGTGTTCCTTGTTTTTGACGCTGAAACGATTTTGATGATGCGTTCCATGTGTAATAGCGTGGCATGTCAGCAAAGTGCGAGCAAAATCATCAGTTGGACAGACTGTGAAGAAACTTGTTAATGTTGTCGGCGGTGGATGTGCCGCTCTGCCTGCCGCGTTAGATTCATTAAAATAAACTCGTTGACCATTTTCTAAATGGACTGCCAAATGGACTACTGTTGTGTGTCTTTCATGGATCGCAAATGAAAAGATACGCCAAATTGCTTCATTGCTATTTACATAGCGACCCATCTGGTACTGTGATATGTATTTCATCATTTGCATTGGTTACACCGAAGACAGCCATATCACTACCTTTACTAACATATTTACATATGTACTTTATCGACTTCAATTTTAAGTTCTCGCGCACGTAGCCACAGAGATAGATATAATATCGTAATAATACTTTTTTCCGTGCTCTGAAATGCGACAGGATGGATTGACATATTAGTTGGTTGTCAAATCTAATGTCAAATATTATGATTGCGTTCAGAAATTTATAATTTAATTTATGACAAAACTTAAGATTTATCTTTCGATTTCTATATAGTCTAATTAAAAAATAATCGGACAGATTAACAACTGAAGTTAGCTAAAACTGAGGTTCTCAAAGCCGACCATTATTTATGTACTATGTATTTTGAGACTATGCAATTTTGTCGCGTTCGCTTTCACTTTTGTTGAGTTTCAGAACGCGATATTATATTCTCCAACACGCACGCGAATTTGAACTTTATGCTGCAGTAATAAATTACAAATTGACTCTCCATTTTATTTATAAAACGTTTGTATGGGAAAAATTATACAAATTTGATATTATTTTTTTATTATTTTTATTTATTATTTGTAGGATAAAAAGTATCCTATGTCCATCTCCTGGCTCTAAGCTACCTCCTTACCAATTTTCAGCCAAATCTGTTCTGCCGTTCTTGAGTTATAAGTGGTGTAACTAACACGACTTTCTTTTATATATATAGATAGCATCTTTCCACCCCACTATCAAACATAAGAACCAAAACACTAATATACATTTGAATAGAAAATAACAGCATGTGCTTATCAGAATCCCAGCCATAACTTATGGTCCGCTTCAGGAAAACTTCTCATACGAGGAAAATCAAATAAATATCACGGTTGCATGAATACATTCTTTTTGATACCCCAGTTTATACCTTTAGTAGAAAAACGACATAAGACAACACCAAGCTCAAAGCACTTACGACCTTCTTTTGTTAAATCGTAACACTTTTCAAGGAAGAAAAGCGTAAGATGCAATCAACGAGATACACTTATGCCGTTCTTATTCTGAGAGAGTTATATAACTGTATTATCTCTATACTTCACGCCAAATTACGTTGAGTATGCACAGATTGTTCTTGAAAACGAAGGGAGAATTGTTGTTGCTTTGCAAGATTTTCTTTTTTTAGATTAATTTTATTTTGTTATTCGTAAATAGTGGAAATGCGCTAGAAATTGCACTATACCGAACAAGCATTTCAGAGGAGACAAATAGACAGAATTTTAATATTTTAACATTGAGGTAAAACTAACTGCTCGGTAATTTTTTATCAGTTTCGAATTTATTCTGTTTCGTAAAATTATGTCATGCAAGCTTAAACACATACCAATCCAGTCACTGAAAGGAAATACTTATAAGCAAACTATTGACGCCTTTCGTTTCGATATAAACTACCAAGAAAAATAGGCATGTTTGAACAGACTAACAGGCCAACCGGATTGTGTTAACTTTCCTTAAATAACTATTTTATTTATGAAAACGTCTTAATTAACCGTTAGAGAATATGACCTATACCAGTAACAGTCGCACTAAAGTTCATTAAAATAACTATATTGGAAGTCTTTAGGATGACAAAATCTCACAACTTAGTCACCACTTCAAAAACCCACAGTAGGGGTCTTCTTCTCAAATTCGTTCCACCATAATGTTTCAGATAATAGCTTTTATAAGTTGGGCATAACTTCTAAACACGTTTACAAGAGCTCGGCCGATAGTGGGCGAGATACACAAATAGCGGGTAGAACTAAATTATTGAGGTACTGGGAATTTTGGTGATAGAATGTTTGGTATAATTTTAGGCTGTGGTCTTTGTACTTTGACTTGTTACTTGATTAATTGGAGCCGGAATAGGTTTTTGTTTTTGAGTTATTTTGGTACGTGTGTTGTGGTTACTTGTTTAGTATAAATAGTGGTTTTGATTCTGTTAAGGAATT
This sequence comes from Anticarsia gemmatalis, assembly GCF_050436995.1. Taxonomy (NCBI): domain Eukaryota; kingdom Metazoa; phylum Arthropoda; class Insecta; order Lepidoptera; family Erebidae; genus Anticarsia; species Anticarsia gemmatalis. Next base: position 840,027 of record NC_134756.1, on the reverse strand, counting down.
TAGTTATTTTGAGAAACGTTTTTAGAGTCTAGAAATAGTCGGATTTTGGAGTTATTTCGGTCGAATAAGTACACATCAATTTGCAGTGATTTGAGTTTTATAAAATGCTCATTCGGGGTTTCAATACGATGATGATGAAATGATGGCAATTAAAGAAGCAGTCAAAAACCCCAAAAAATAAATAGATACAGTATACATATAACGTTATGGGCTTCGTTTGTTTGTCGTATGATTAGTGGTCAACCTAGTGTCAAAGTTATTCAAGCCGCCCGAGAGGCCTTTGACGTGGCTTGACGACTGTTATCTGAGTAGACAACAACCGGGACCGACTTTTAACGTGCACTCCGAAGCCCGGAGGCGCCCAGTTCAAATACCACTATGCGGTCACCCATCTATAGAATGACCGCGCCAATGGTTGCTTAACCCACAGATCGTTTACCGTTATGGGCAAAAATACAACAAGCTTACAGTAACTATAGCTACTGGAACATTAAGTAATTGCATAAGTGCGCTAAAAAAATATATCACGCCTTAAACTTTTACAAATACTCCTAAGTAATAGCCTATCAGCGGACTATTACAGATACTTTACCATAGATTTCTTCGCCCTTACAAAAGTACCTTCATCTATAACACAAGGATAACGACGTGTCGACGCATCGCAAAGTATCCGCCCGTGGCCGGGACCTTATTAGGCTAGTAATTCAGATTAAGTTTCAATTTTTAAATAATATTGACTAAATAATTATAATCAGTCTAAAACATCACAAATAAAATTATCTGAAGACCCGACAAAGGCACTAACCCCCAGTTTCTGAGGTATTTAACAGTAGTTTGTCTAATCAATAGCGTTTCAACTCATACAAAAAACGCTATTGAATAGATAAACTACCGTTAAATGTACCTCCGAAACCAGGGTAAGTGAATTAAACGTTATGGACTAAGATACTTTAAGAACACATTTATGTACTACCATCCAAAAACTGCATAAATGCGTCACAAAAATCAGCTAAAACATTTTTCAAACACACTTCAATAATAGTCTATCAGCGGACTATTACAGATACTTTACCATAGATTTCTTCGCCCTTACAAAAGTACCTTCATCTATAACACAAGGATAACGACGTGTCGACGCATCGCAGAATATCCGCCCGTGGCCGGGGCCTTATTGAATCATATTATATTATAAATCCCAATGGACTAGATTTGCCCGAATTCCGACCAATATTGATTTCTGGATATTTACGACGACGCCGTAGATTCGTTATGGAAGATTATGAATGGATGTTTTGCTTGCGATGCCCTTTTAGTAGATGTTAAAATATTTTAAAGGATTTTGTATATATTATAGTAAATTGTTATATATCTTTTGTGTGCCGTATGAAACGGACCTCCGTGCCAATTGCTTGCTAATAGATTTTTAACATTTGCATTGTGTAAGGAATAATAAGCGTTACAAATTAAAGTTTACAGAGCTACTTCTATTAGTTAAATTTGAAACAAAATATTTTTTTCACACCAGGGAAAGACTTAAGAATATTGCTCATTTTCTTAAAAGTCCACATGTGTAAAAGCATGTGCACATAATGGAAAGTTGATGTTAAGCTGTCATAATAGTAAAGCATTTTACAATAATTCATTTAAATATATCCAAGTCCCCAACCCACGCTTGGCCAGCGTGATGGACTCAAGGCCTAACCCCTCCCTTATTACAGAGGGAGACCCTTGCCCAGCAGAGGGACAATAACGGGTTAAATTTATATATAAATATTAAATTTATATATAAATACTAGCTGACCCGGCAAACGTTGTTTTGCCATAAAAATTAAATAAAAAAACATTGTCCAGCGGACAAAATTGTGAATCTATACCATTCTCAGATCCCCTTGAACACACACAAAAAATTTCATGAAAATCGGTCCGTCGTTTAAGAGAAGTTCAGTGACACACACACTTACAGTAGAATTATATATATAAAGATATTCAGGAACTACAAAAACACAGGATAAATACAAACATATTTCAGCAACAGAATGTTGTAGTCTAAATACAGAAATATTTGAGTAACAATGTCATAACTCCAATTATTTTCACATCAACAGTAATTTTTCACTTTTAACGCGTTCATATTTTTGTTTTGTTTTAATGTTCTTAGTTATTTTAGTTTAGTAATTGTAGTTTGAAAGGTTAGTGACCTCTTCCTATTTTGGTTCTCTCTATTTTAATACGCCTTTTAGTATTAAAGCTTTTAATATCGACAATAGTAACTTAGAATAATTACAGTAATCTAGAAAATCCGCGTAGTTTCGCTGGTTCAGAAAGCTTCATCCCCTTTTGAAATTATTAAAAGTTGAATTATAAAAATAGCTTTTCTTGACCTTAGCCCTCAACTGTCTCTATGCTCAATTTTGATGATAATCGGTTCAGTGGTTTACCTACGAAAGCGAAAAACACAGTTTGACTTTCGTTCGGAATATTAGTATCTAAGTATTAATAGTACTATACTTATCCATAGATTAGAGCTACATTTTGTGAACTTCCTTTACTTTACAAAAACAATACGAAATAACTCGACAAAAACAAAAAAGAGAACTAGTGTTCTAATAACAGAACATAATAAAGACAATTCCTAGTTCTAGGTCTAGTACATACCAGACTATCTTCATTCCTAGACCCACATGTCGAGGATTTCAACGATGGAACACGTTCCTCGGTATGTCGTCTGAACTTCGTCAAATATACCTATCAACTAATTTAAACCTTAATACAAAGGCATAAGGCTCAAATTGTAGTGGTTGTGAAAAGTGGAACAGATGTTCTTGAGTTATAGATGCTAGAAGTGGTTTAATGAAAATTGTTGACTGTTTTTTTTTGTTTATGTTTACAATAAATTGAATGTAAGTGTTTGTTCGTAATTGCTTGGATTGTTAAGGTTTCTAAAGTTATGTTATTATATAAAGGTTGTTGGTAAAAAATAACTTAGATTTTTTTCAGGACTAACAAGTATGTTACGAGCTAAAGTAGGGTATAAAGTATGTATGTGTGTGGCAAATTTAATCAAAAGTTCTAATTTTTATACCTTAAAAAGTAATAACTTTCGACACAATTTTTGTAGGGTATTAGATTTACTTTACTGGGATTGCTTAATTGATCGAATTTTCAGTTGTTATTGCTTGCAAGAAGGAAGCATAATAAAATATGTCATTGGCGTAAACATTTTGAGGTAATGCAAACAGCAGATTCTTCGGTACATAGTTTCTAATAGTATTAAATCGTTGTCATGGCAACGATACATTTTATATCGAAGAGATTCTTTACCTCGTAACTCCACAAGATAAATGGTTTTGAAAGTAGTGTAATGTGAATTAATTAGAAAATGTATTCTTTTAATTACTAAAGCTAGAAATCTTTTATTTAAAACTCATTTATCAATGTTATACAGCACTCAAATACAAAACAAAATAACGCAAAAAAAAGTTGAACATCTATTTAAAATAACCTTAAATGTTATTCTATTTGGTTAACCCTATAAACACATTATAGTGTCAAAAAATAAATAAAATAGTGTGGCTTAGTTTACAAAGAATAGGGTTTCTATTCAAATCCGATAGGATCTAAAACCACTTTTGATTTAAGTCAAAACAAGCTTTTGTGGATTACTTTGCATTTGTTTTAGATTTTGATTTTATTTGCATTTGAAACTGGGATTGTGTTTGTGGTCATTTGAAATCGTTTTATTTCTTTGATTTGGTTTTAGGTTTTGAATTTAACTATAATTTCAGTAGATATTTTTATAATTGTCTCTACTCTATATTTTATTATGAAAAGCAGCTTAATGGCAATAGATACGTCGCGTTTAGCGATATTGTAATTTGTAATTTAAATAATAATACATGAATAAACCCATTAATGTCCCACTGCTGGGCAAGGGTCCCCTCCCTTAATGAGGGTCAGTAATCTATTTTTAATAAAAAATCTATGATTTGACAGAAACGAATGTAGCTACGTCCTATAAATTGACTAAATTAACCTATTCCTAATAGTAAACGAGTTATTCAGTTCATTTTAATAACTAACCATAGATAATAGTTTCGTGAAACCATAGTCATTGAAAACGGATTTCACAATATCAAGTAAAATATCATCTATACTTAAATCTACTACCAGCTATATACTGTTGAAATTTACACTATACACAAAATGCAGTCTGTGTTTCCAATTCTGTACAACAATTTTAGTTTATAAACACTAAAAATTAATGTAATATAATGTTAGTAGAGTCACTAAATATCTGCAGGTCGTAATATAAATTTTAATATTACGCGCTTGGCACAAAACGTCGGATATTTTACGTGTTCCGCCAAATTTAATAAGATATACGTATTCTATTATTTCAAATGGTATATGATGTAGTGTATTTTGCGAAATTTCATTTTAAAATCATGGTATATTTATGACCTTCTTTTAAACTTTTAAAGAAGAATAAATTCGCTTTTATGCTTAATAGTACGAAGTTCTATTATCTATTTCAGGCGTCATATGACTATTTTAAAATAAACCTATTTTTGATTCCGAGTATAAACATAAAACTGCCTTGTATACTTAAACTCACAAGTGCAAAGTCTTAGTGCCTATTTCAGGCTTTTAGAATTAAATTTTTTTAAACTCGGTTTTGCACTGTGTGACAGTTGCACTGTGAAAGCATAACAGACAGATAGACCTATTTCTGCATTAAGTATAGAAGACGAATTATCTTGACGTTTTGGCCCAGAAAACATTTACCATGATCGCAACCTTGAAGAAAATAATCCGAGTACCTATCTTATTTATATATGATAGAAGTTACAAAGCGACATAGTACGTGATGAACCGTGACACCCATCTAAAAACTTCAAGGAATTCACCTCTTAGTGTTAAGCCTTACTCTCTGAAATTCGACCCATCAATCACGAACGAAATTACATAGCACTTCCAGTTAAAGTATATCTTTGTAAAATAAAGTGTATTAGAGATAGGTTGGAGGCACTCTTGGAGCAGGAAATGTGGCTCATCGATTAGCACATTAGTGCGGGTTCGATGCTTGCGCGCTACAGCCTTTGAACCTGATGTAACAGGCTGTAATTTTTACAGCCATTTTTTTTTCATAAGATAATTTTAGATTAATGTTTCTGTTAAATCGTTTAGAATGTTTTTTGGGATGACTTTATTTTGACCTTGGTGCCTTTTCTGAACATTTGACGGTTAAAACCATAAAAATGGTTTCGATTTTATGACCATTGTGATCATTGATTGCTACTGGCAAATTTTAAACATTAAACATTCACCTATATACATATTTCATGTTAGTTGCCTATTTTTACAGAGTGGCTTGTAACCTATAAAGTTTAAAAAATATGCATAAATATATTCATAGTTTCATTATAGAAATATTATGTAGCTAAAACTATATCGTTCGAAATTATATTTGCAGCTCTAAAATACTACTCACAACGTTCTGAAATGACCATCACGACACTAATTAGAAAATTCTTCATCTCAATTCAGAACATCTAAAAACTTAATAAAAATTCACAGAAATGAATTATATCTTAATTTTCAGTGGAAATTAATCTAAGTTTATTTCAAACGCCAGGTTTTGAGTGTATGCGTCAGTTGGGGGTCTAGGGTTAGATATCCGGGTTGAGCAAAAAGCAATTGGGTTTCTATCAGAATATATCTTATAGTTTCTCGAAGTTTTGCAATAGACTATGGTGTAGTTCTTATTTTTACACCTCTGCCTACACCTTCCGTTTAATGAAGCGTGATGTCGAAATAATAATATGAAATTAAAATAAAAGCTTATAAAATCAACCAATAAGAGAGCAATAAAGTATCGTCATGTTCAATTTATAAATTACGGAAGGCTTATACGAGTTTTTGAAACGATTCAAAGAATTGTAAGTGTAGTAAAAGGGGGAATTGTGGCCCGAATTGGGGAATTAATTAATAATCATTAGACGTGCCGTTAAATAAGAGGATTGTTTCTTATTTATTTTTAATGTTTGTGAGAGTAAAAGATCTGTAAAGGTTTTGCTTACCATAAATACAGCACCAAAATAATGATTATTTATCTTCTTTGTTTTATTAATAGTGTCAAAAGAATTCGCTACTGATAAAATAATATTAAAATTGTACCTTGACGACGATTTTATTAGAACGCAATAATTTGAATAATTAACAATTGCTAATATTATAGGGTTATTGCAATGGTCCAACTATCTGCTACTCTTTCAGGACTAAAGACAGACTTTCAGGACTGTTAAATCTATTTTAAAAGAATTAGACCTGGGTTATAGATTTTTGGACTACTAGATGGTTGGACGATTTAGGTACGAGCGTAGGACCATATCAAGTGGCAAACTGAGGGCAAGGCTATACATCAACAGTGGGTGGAAATGGGCTGATTAGATAGATTTTTCAGAAGAAGAGCTCAGACAACTTTTAAACAAAACCGTCCTAGTAGACTGAACTGCTTGTAAAAGCTACTTAAAGCATACTATATCTTTTTACAAACGATATGACGCCCCGCGACGTTGCAAGTGAAACAAAGCAAGCGAGCGCACTCTAGCGTTATGTTGCGCGACAATCTCTTTTGTTGCTAGCGACGCGTGCTCTGTACTGTGTTCTTTTGTAATTTGTTTAACTTGATTTGGGTGTTTGCATTTGAGTATTTTTTTGAGTTGACTAAACTGTCTGTTAGTATTTAATGCCAGGTTTCGTTTAAACTCATATAAAAACGCTATGGAATAGATGAACTACCGCTAAATGTACCTCAGAAACCGGGGGTTAAATGATATGATCCCTGTTTTACTACTTACTTACTACATAAACATTATCTTTTCTGAAAAATAAATTGTGCCGCGTCTTTAAAGATGATACGACCGTTGAATGTAATACGAGATGAAACTTGCATGCCTAGAAAAACGTTGCTAGATACATTTCTTTACGGCATGAAAAGTTACAAACCCGCATTTCGCCAGCGTGGTAGACTCAAAGCCTAAACCCTTCTTGGATCGTGAGGAGAGCCTTGCTCAGCAGTAAAAAAATTACACCCAGACTCGAAACTACTATTCCAGAAATGCTGTCTGTCTATCATTACGCGTATTTAACCACTTACTTATTAATTCTAATGCATATATTTTTTTGTTACAGGTAAATATTCATCCCAATACTGGCAAGTTTCTACAATATTTCTTCAACGTAAGTGAATATAAAACAAAACCGAACGTAACAATACTTTACATTTTATCGACATTGACACATGTGAAGCAAATCACATACAAAATATTTCATAAGCAAGCCGATACACACGTTACCTTGGCTATAAAACACACGATAAATGTAGAATCTTTACATTATATATGACTAAAGCTTAAGTGTTTGTTTGTAGTAACAAAAAATAAAGCATTTTGTAAATAATAATATGTAACCCGGAAAATATTACTTCAGTAATAAAGTGTCTTTAAGTTTGTCAGTCAGTCTTTTTGTCTGTCCCGGGCAATTTTGCGAACAGCTTTAGAGAAATAATGTAAGATACAATAATTGTGAACGTATAGACTACATTTTACATCAAAAGTTTTCAACGTAAATATTGCAAACCATAATTGAAAAACGAGAGAATTTTTGATAAAATATAGCCTGGATATAGCTGAAAACTCCGGCTAGACATAGTCTTATTCATTTGATTAAAAAAGTATCTACTTTAATTATATAACCCAAATTACACGCAAGCGTCGCCATGTGAGTTGTAGTACATAATATTCAGTAGACCTGTCAATTTGGTCCGATATTTGTATATTCGTATCGTTGAAGCGTCAGTGGAGACAAATCTGAGTTGTCGGGTCGTTACGGGTCGTTGCGATGCCTCACACGTTGGGTGCGAAGTTTTGTAGATGTAGGGTAGATATGAGTCTACCTGATGATGTAGGTGTAATAACTAGAAATATCAGGCTGGTATGTAGGCTTCTTTTTGTGACTTGTTCCAAGTTTATTTCATTTGTTCTTTTGACAATTTTTTGACAAGAAGTCGGTCTTAAATATTTACATGAAGATTAATTATAATCTTATCTTTAGTACTTATTTAAGAGAAATATTGACAAAGCATAAGAAATTACAGTAATCTAAGAATTCACATAAGACGGGCACATTTTTGCGACACACTTATAAGGACTTGACTATCACGAATTATAACTTCTCTCTTTAAAAAATATGGACAGCACCTCCAGAATGCGTCAAAGAAACTGAATTACTAAAGTCGTAAAGAACCAGCCAGGGAAAATATTATATACAATCGAAAATGACGTATTCAGTATAGAAAATCTATATCCATTTCGTCAATTTATGACCAGTCTACAAACTGACAATGTTATCACACATCTTCAACTAATAAACATACAATACTACCTTCGATATCACTTCATTTGCTTTCATGTTTTGTGACGTCATAAACTTAGGTACAGGACAATACTGTTGTCGGCCGTATCTCCAACATTTACTGCTTGAAATCAAACAGGTTCTTCAACTTTATGTATCGCGCCTTGTGAAGTCACTTTGTATTTTATGTTTTGCAATTCAACTTGTTTTATGTTGAATGAAGACGTTAAGTCTTGTTTTGTTATTGACATTGTTCATGGTGTGTTGTTTCTTTTTAATTTATTAGCTTTTCTATGGCTGGTTATGGCTCGTAAGCTACACCAGTAGCGCGATTCTCTACAACTATCGACAACCGGCTAGCTATCGAGAAATTTTCTATGAAAGCATGTTTAGCGCCCCAACGGGTGCATTGTACATTTTAGATGTCAAACTCTCGATACTCGTTGGTATCGAGTGTAGCACGCTACTGTTTCTTTTTAATTTACGAGCTTTGATGTATGCTATACTAGTAGTGCTATTTTCTACATTCGTTACAGAGTTTTACAGTTTGACAGTTAAAAATTCCTTAACAAATAGTTGGTCCAAAATGACTAGTAGCTCGATTCTCTACTACTATCGACTACCGACAACCGACCTGTCATTGAGAAATTTTGTATGAAAATCTGATCAGCGCCTCTGACGGGCGTCGTAAGAAATATTTTGGCAGTACATTCTAAATGTCAAAATTTCGATAGCTAGCCGGTTGTCGGTAGTCGATAGTGGTAGAGAATCGAGGTATAGGTTACTAGGTTTTCACTCCAATTTTTATTTCGTTCCCCTAAGACGAATGATGTTTTATTAGCTTACCTTACAACGAAGCATGCATTAATGAACTGTTACAAATTCTTGGTCTTTCTATAACATTATAAATACCTTCAACAATACCACTCCTTTAAAACCATTAACTTTTCTCACAATGTCTAACAATAGCTTAAAATAAACAGCATACATTTTACACAACAAACAGGAACGTGGACTTAATCTTAAATTGTGCTGTCAGTTGTCACTCCCCTGTCGCTGACACTCCCGTTATTTTACGTCATAATTTACCTTTAAATAAAAATAACTTTTGCTTTTATCTGTTCTGTAAGTCCCTTGTTTTACACGCATAAGTGAAAGTGAAATTTCAGTCTGTAAAGCAACTTGATAATATAAAATTCAGTGTTTGTAAATATAGAAGCATGTATTCATTTCTGTTGTTCCACAAAAAACTACTGAAAGGATTTTGCAGCAGGCAGCAGCAAAACCATGATTTCTCTTAGAGTTCAACAACTTAGTAGAGTCTTTTCTTAAAGTATTTAGACTATCAGTGACTGACAGACTTATGCAACTGATTGATATGCTATTTAATACAGCTATTGTAATTATAATCAAAATAAATCGTGCAAATAAATAGTTGTCCAACATTAGTTTCTTGTAGGGTCTTATTCTGTTCTTATAACACGAGAATGAGGGCAAATATAGGTGAACTAGTATATTTAAAGAGCAATCGTTTAGTCAGTTTCAAAAATATTCAAATGGAGAGCTAGGTAACGTAATAAAATGTGTATTGCATGCAGTGCATAGAGCGTTCCCATTTCCGTGAACAGTTTGATGAGATGTTGACATGCAATACATTTCGTGAATAAATAAATAATGTGTAGTTTTATGTGAATCTGCAGTACACAATAACATAGAACATATACGTTCTTTCGATTTAAATTAATTCTACCAGTTCTTAATCCGCGAGAAAAGATTTTCCACAGTCAAAAAAATGTAATAATATATGAATAGTAAAAGATAAAACAGTGTATCTAGTAAGTACGAGGTTGGATACGCGGCCGCGTTGTGACGATGGCTAGTTATGTACTATGGACCGTGTGTTACGTAAATAAAACTGTGGGGTGTCGTTCGATAGGGGTGGCGAGAGACACTCTGTCTGTTTTAAAACGGTAGATTTTCTGACTTTTTTTATCTGTAGTTGAAGTTTTATTGGGAATATAGAGGCTAGAAAATAAACTAGATGGGAAATGAAATAAGGACGATTGCTAGAAATGAATATTTTGAGAAAGTGTTGGGCACACTTAGTTCAAAAATAAAATCAATACGTATTGTATTTATTTTTAAAGTAATAACATAAATTACAGTAAATGACAAAAAAATATAGTTTTTTTGTTTCATAGAAAACCGAATGCTTATGTCAGTTGAGAATGTAATTCACAATTAAATTCGATCGAATAAGTAAGAAGCAACATCAAATTAAACTTTAATTTAGCGACAACCCTAACAAGCGATTCACGATAAAACGAAGCGAGAAGAACCGTTTAAGTCTCTATTTTATTACACTACTCTATAATTTATGTTGTTTCCATACTAAGAGCGTTCAGCTTTATACCCCAGTTCCCGTGATGATCTACTTGTCGTATGTCACGGATATTGCATTCATGTTTGTTGAAGAGTTTCATATTCGGTTGCAGGCAGCTAAAAAGTTCAGTGTGTCTATTAGCGTATCTGTAAGCATAATGACCAGCGCATCAGATGCGCTGGTCATTATGCTTATGTGACGCAAGGGAAGATTCTTCCCTTGCGTCATATAAGCAAAAATGGGTCATAATTTTACCCATTTTTTAAACATTAATAAATAATTTAATATTATAATGTTTGTAACCTAATGTTATATAGCCTATAGTCTTGTTCAAGAAACAGGCTATGCAACAGTTAAATAATTTATCGATTCGCAACAGCAGTTCCTCTAGGTTAGCGCGTTTAAGCAAACAAACAAACAAACTCTACAATTTTATAAAATTAGTATAGATTGCGACTGCCGCACGGATGTCTCGAATTTGAACCTGGGATCAGGCCAAAAAGTTATTTCTCTCAAGAAATGGTCAGTAATTGTTTAAAGAACGGAAGCTGAGGTCGCAAGCCACTTTGCCTCAAATAGCACGTCTAGTTTTCGATCCTGTACGATGGCTTGCCAGTCGTGTCGAATATCGGCCTTGTGGACTTAAATAGAATGATGGAATAAAAAGCATTGAAATCACATTATTATAAAGATCGGAAATATATTGGGTGGGAGACCCTTGCCCAGCAGTGGGAAAGTAATGGGTTAAATCTATTTATTAAAAGTATAATATAAGTTTAATTGTACTTGTGCTCTCTATAGAGTAAAACTAAACGCAATTTCCTAATATTCAAATGTAAACTTATTATCAATACTATTTAATAAACCAGGAATAAGCAGCTATTTCTGGCTCTTCCATTTTCTATCAGTCTAATTCAAACGCGTAATATTCGAACCGTTAAGATTTGGAACTCGACGGTTCAACTATAAATGAAACTCCTATTTCTTTGAGCAAAATAATATTTCGGACATTCTGTAGGTCTACTACGTTTCGTTTTAGATGTTCGATAATTTTCGTAATATCTAATGGCCATTCTCGATGTTCCATCAAAGATTACAGATAGATTACTATCTCAGTTTATTATGTCAAAATGATCTATCAGTATGGCTTGCTACACACATATTCGGCATTAATACGTGTAGATGAACCCGATCGGCACTAGCCAAACAAGTGAGTTTGTTTTGTTGTTCGATAAATCTAGCACGCTTAAATGTTTTCGGTAGAGGAGTAATTGACAAAATTATAGATTATGTTTGCCTTTAGTAAGTAAACAGCAGATAGATAGTGCTTTTTAAATGGCTGTGAATCGACTTTTGTTTCGTATATTTTGCATCATTGTAGTAACTTTATAAAATATAAATAATTAATGTCTAACTTTCGTCTGAATAAAGCTCGAAAATAAATAAAATCATGACGTGGATCTGATACATTCAAAATTTCGTTCAAAGTTTAGTTTTTCGCTATACCATTAGTAGGCCCCTATTTTAAACAATATAAAAGGGATTCAAAGGTCCTAAACGTCACGCGAACAAAATTATTTTATTCAAATAATTATACGATAAAGTCTAGTGAGCTCATTTAACTGATATATGTGTTAAGATAACTATTTTAATGTAAATGGATATGATCTTTGAAAAGCCTTTTCAGATATAAATGTGTGACATTATTCGAGCAAGTTTTGTAATCTAAGTTTCAGCGATTTGCGAATTTTAATGTCTTTATTTCGATGTGTGAATTGTAAACACCGATTTTGAAAGTATTATTTATACATACATATAATAATAAGTATAACATGTTACTGTTAAACTGCTAGGCATGGGTTTCAGGTCAGGCCTTAACTCCACCACGTTTGCTAATTGTGGGTTGAATACGTCCTACAAACATACCTACGTAAAATCACGCATTCTTCCCATAGGTGTAGGTAGACACCAGAGAACGCCAATTAAAGATACACTTAATTTCGTATTTTGGTATAACGACGGGTAACGAAATGAGCCAAGCATAGATAGGCAGTTGCTAGTTGGTAAACGACCAGTGGGTTAAACGATCTATGATGTGGATTTCCTATAGATAGGTGGCGGCATGGTGTCGATGAGATAGAAGACAATGTCTAACAATTGTTAAGCCATGGCAAAGGCTTTTGAGTTGCTTTAACAAATAAGTAGTCGCAAAATTCAATTATCTACAAATAAATGGTTTGTAGAATTTTCAAATACCAACAAGTTTTACCTACAAAATCAAATAAATAATAAACTAGAGGCTTAAAAATAAAAGCTTATACCCAAACCGAAATATCGCTAAGTATTCTCACAGAAAAATTACCGAAAATAAAAAATAACGATCCCATTTCTGTTACATTAAACATTAAATACTGCTATGAAATAATACTTTTGAACGTGAACAAGGACAAACGGTAGATATTAAAACCCAAACACGTAATTCGTGAGGAATTACTCAATAGAAAAATACTCAGAACCTTAGCTTTTATGAAATTTTGCTACAGATGTCTGTAGACAAAATATCTTTGTACATTTTCTATTATTACTAGTTCGGCTACGCAGTTTTACTTAGGTTTGTGATTATTTTCGTCATTTGTAGTATGTTGTGTTACTGCTAATTGAAATGCCATTTAACTTTGTGTCTATGAATATTATAGTGCTAAGCCGGTGTAAAGAAGGCGTATAGTTTCTTGACATTAGGAGACCGAGTAAAATTGTTGAGTAGTTATCGAAGATTTGCGTAGCCTTGTGCACGAAGGACCTTACGAAACGAAAAGATTTTAGACGTTGCCGCGTTGTCATCTGTAGCGCGACTGTTTACAGTTGCCTGTATTGATAAGCGAAGTTTTCTCATTCAAAATTTCTTAAAAAAAATAGTTCTTGCGGAACCCGATAGGGGCGCTGCAGAGTGTTTCATATACGAAATTTGTCCACACCTAGGTAGTTGTCGATAGCAGCATAGTAGCAAAAAATTACTCCTCAACATTTTTTGCTACTTTATGACGACTTATGTTCTTCTTTTTCTCGTTTTGCAGCGGCTTAGTTTTCTGTTGACGGTAATTCAGACACAATAATTTACATTGCATCTACTATAATATTTATGAAAAAGCCCTAAATCAACAGTTACATCAAATCGGGCATTAATCTATGAACACAATTTAATTTAACATAACCTATTCACCTTGAACTTGGTCCCCGAAGAGCGTCTCACATATAACGCACTATTATTATGTGCTCAATCAATCAAAGTAGACCCTAATTGTTACTTGTACTATATACTATATAGCGTAGGTTCTATAATAATATAGAGTATATTGTCAAGGTTATAAGATGTATCATTATTATAATAATGTGGAGAAACTTTTGGTGGCGACATTTTTGTTGTAGATTTGTTTGTAAGTGTTTTCGTTTGGTTGTTTTAAGTTGAAATGTAATTTGGTTTTTCGATAAAAGTTAAAAAAAAAATGATATGTATTACGGCTTTTAGTGTAAACCTTTTTTGCTATTTTTTTTTATTTGTACGATATACAAGCACTGACTTTTTAATATCACAACACAAACACACACATGAGTAATTATTTAGAATGTTTTGATATACATCGTTGTCGTTTATTTATTGTTAACAACATAATAATATACAAATAAAATAAACCTTATGTATTATTTGTATAAACTTTGTCATTCACACAAAACGAATTTCAAATTTTGCCTTTCCAAAACCAAAAACATGGAATTTATTTAACTATCTCAGAAATACGTTATTTATTATTTACATAGAGGTGAAGTTGCAGCCATCACGCTTTGAAATTCTAATACATCAAGATATTCCCACTGAGGGTGCCTTTTACTTTAACTTTACGTTGAAATCCAAAGGATAAATGTTATTTAAATTACAAGCAAAATAAGTTAGAATTTACTCTCGAAATCTAGTTTTCACGAAGAATTTTTAAACACTAACTCCCTCGTTGGTCATCAATATTTCTGTTTAAACAAATGAAAGACTAAAGTTGCAAATAAACTAGAAATAATATTGTTAAATATACAAATCGTGACCTTAAGACAATTACTCAAAAATACTGGCTCTTGCCCGTAACTGCGTATAAAGGCACTATACTCTTCTTTCGAAAGCTTAGTTCTCTTGATTTTTTCGAAGCATTTAAAGATATATGTTTGCCGGTATGCTAGCAGCATAACGACCTTAAACACTGCGCCACGGAGGCAGATATCTTCAAAAAAAATTCCGAAAAATATATTTTTTCACATAAAATTATTATTATGTACCATTTCAGGTCTCTTGGTGAACAAAATGATCATTTTATAGTCCACTGCTAATCTCTTCTCGTTACAAGAACAGCCTATGTGGTCATAACCTGAGTTTTTAAACTGCATCGTTTATAACGCTTGTAAAAACTTTAATTATGGTTGGTATAAAATTTCCTTTTTTTCATTTTAGTGGTCATTTTGTTTTGGATAGATAAGTGCTTTACATAAAGCGTGGAAGTAAAAAACTTTACAAGGTAAAATACTAATTACAAATATTATGGATTGACTCACGTAATTTAAGAATTTTGTCGGAATCACCAAAGGAATAAAAAGAACTTCAAGAAACGTCTGAAAAATAAAACCAACCTTGTGAATTATAATTTTTATCCAAGACTATTTCATTACTAGGCAAGGGTCTTCTCTTAAAAACAGCTTAGACCACTCGGCTTTATCGAAACAATACGACAATTAAAAATAAAAAACTCCATAAAAGACAGTTGATTTTTTGTTTCTGATGAGACATGAATTATCTATTCGGTTATGTCAAAATTTAGTGTACTGTAAACAGTCACGGAGTTGCATTAAAAATCTAATTGTAAGTGTTAATAATATTGATACAGGTATTAAAAAACTGCATAACTATGTATTTCGCTAGTATATCGCTCATTCCTTTGAATTACTCAATGAACAAGTCGTACATTTATTAGCAGCACTCAATTACTCAGATTGATAAAGTTTCCATATGACTGTGTAATAGAAGTCAATGAATTACTTAACACACGTGCTGCTCTCAATACGTTTCAAGTGGCATACTATCAGTCTTTGAAACCAACGAAATGTTTTCACGTATTAATTTTTACTTAATATATCTAAGGCGGCAATAATTACAGCAGAGTAATTTTTTTATTCTTACACCACTCGCATGCAATTTCGAATCGAATCGCAACGGATCGTTTGAGATGACCCACTGCTGGGCAAGGGTCTCCTCCCGTACAAAGGAAGAGCTAGGCATTGAGTCCACCACGCTGGCCAAGTGCGGGTTGGGGATTTGCATGCCCTCAATAAATGTGCTAATTAAAACATTATCCTTTTTAATTTCTAATTAAAATAATAAGACTAATTTACATTTTAAAATATATTCATCGTTGTCATTGTCCTGTACGAATAACTTAAAACAGGTAATCCCGATATGGGTCTTTGGTTTATCATTAAAAAGGCCATAGTAGACCCCCAGAACACTCGAAAGAAATTATTCAAATCGAATAGTAAAGTTATTGTTTGTAGTTGGCAACTTACAAAGTTTCTACTTCATACCGAAGCCCGAACAATATACAATATCTTTGACGAAACATTTACAAATCTAAAGCGTTACACACACCATAGTCGCCGGCCGGCAGACACAGCCCACCGAAGCAAAACTTTTTTACGTCTAGCTCGCCAGCCGGCTGGGTGTTCTGGCTTAACTATGGGCATACGGACTAAAAACCTGACGGTTTTCCTTCAACTGTCGATACAAGGGGCCCAGGATGCGGTACCTCCAATCGGTCACTCCGCGTCCCGCCGACAAAAACCTGCGTCATGTCGGCGGCCTACGTACAGCGGGGTCTTTTATAGCGGAATCTTCTACAGGACTATTTTCTGCTTAAAAGAAGGTTCCAATCATAATCTTATTGTACGAATATTGTTAACGAGAAAAACAATTTTGTTTTTGTATTTGTACACAAGCGCTCGGTTGGTCAACTAGTTCGCCAACAAAAAATGACCGTCATAGATCGGCCGGTCGGCGAGTATGGTGTGTACTGCGCTTAAAAGTAACTATCTATAGATGTATTGAATTGAAGGGCGAACCGTTTTCATGAATTATTTAGCGACAGACAGACAACTTTTGTTATTAAAGGTTCAAGATGACGCGTTAATTTTTAAAATTGACATTCAATTGAATTTTAATAGAGTTTCGCTTTTGATGGTTTTTATTCAATGTCTTTAGATGTTTTATTACCTACTTATGGTACTCGTAACCAAGTTCTTCTTCTAAATGGAAATCATTAGACAGGTTGAACAGTATCGTTAGATTAAAGACGGGTGACCAAGTTTGCAACACTTAAACCAACATGATGAAGACCCCGTCCTTTCCCTTTTTCCGGGAACAGATCCTTGCCCCGCAATTGCCCAGTCACAAGATGTTTATATTTAAGAATCTTTTGGTTTAGTTGAACTAGTAATACAATCGCTAATAAGCAATTTCTTTAAAACCAATTTAGGATGAATTTGGGACTAAGTCTGGACATAATATATTATGCGCATAAAAATTACTCTAGTTTGAGTCTTTTAAACAGATAGAAAAACTTCGACACTACGTTGACAAACATTCATAGTCTCTACAAAAACGCTAGTTATTATTTCACCCGACTAATCTCAGAAAAGTCACGTTTTTCCTCCCCTAGTGTTAGACTACGGCCTTTGATCTAGGAACTAGTCCAACTGGGATTTTTCAACTATATTTCTCAATTCAATTCAGTACTCAGTATAAACTGAGCTCGCAATGGAACCTTATTCAGTGTTAGTTAAACTTTTTCAATTTGCGATGTCGGTGGCAATGATTTTTGGCTGTTTCAAATTCAAACTGAAATTTTTAAATACCATTATGTACTATAAAATAGATAAGATTTTATTTTCGTTTGTTCACCTTTTTACTTGGTTATAACGTGACTATCTAGTGTATAGTGACAATCATAGACCTGACATGACGTTGTCAACATTATTTTCTGACATTTTCACACTCATAACTTTTAAACTCTCGCGTTGCATGTATAAGAATTAATGCGAACACGCCTTTTACCTTCACACTTCCTTTTCTCTTTAATTTTAATTAAATATATCATTTTCGCTGACCTAGATTAGAATTATCATCATGTCATCTCTACATTTTTACAAAGTTTATCTATATTATTGCTCAAGCGTAACTCTAAGCACCAGCGTGAGGTAATTTTGGACCAACATTTTTTACATAAAAATGCTCAAATTTTCACCATAAAAGAGATAAAATATACCCATAAGAAACCCTTTACCTGCATCCTAACCCGTTAATCGGTACTCATTGTGCAAACCTCGCTCTTACACAGGTGGCGCTCGTATCTCAGTTCCCAGACCATTACGCACATTACAATTTATTATTTACCGCGCCGATGGTTCGCGGCTCCCTCAACAGATCGAACGCTATAAAAATGTAAAGGAAGGGTACTTTTATGTACAAGAGTTTTGTAAGAATGAAATAATGAGAGTGGGGAAAATTTATTGTAAAAATAAGTGTATCTGTAGGTTTATGTATAAAAATATTAGTTAAGTTTCTCTACGAAATGTGAAAAGTAGTAAAGTCTCTACTCAAAGTTGCTGTGTGAAAAAATACAAATACAATCAGTAGTTGTGCTAAACAGCTATTAATGCAAAATGCAATAGTTTATTGACCTTTGTAACTACAGAAATCTATGGTCTATTAATAGCAATGTTTACAGCAATACCGTACGTTTACCCAAGTTGACCACTACATATTCGATGAAATAAAATAAAATAAAAGAAGCACAGACTTTTTTAAGTGCCATATGGCAATATGATCGCCTCCTATAACATGGGATGAACATTGTTAATAGCAAAACGTACGTATATTTCGTACACCTTCTGCTATAGCTATGCATGACAAAAAAAACACATATTTAAAAAGCATTCAAAGATACACAAGACAATCAAACCATACAACTACTTATAAGACAGTTGCACAAACAGCCAACAGGTGCAAACAAAGTTGATATATAAATCTCTGGCGGCGTGATTTACGCGGCAACTTTGTACGTGTGAGGAAATATAGAGGCAGTTGTTACTTCTGTCCTTTGCGTTTTTTAGATCGATTGTGATTGGATTTGGGGTGGTGGGTTTTAACTGTGTTTTTTAAGGTTCGGTAAAACTGATTTGTTGGTAGCAATGTTTTTAAATACTTAGCAGCCTGATAAAGCTCTAACTAACGAGGAGCTAATACTTAAAATGTTCTTAGTGATCTTATTATTGGTCAAAAGATAAACCATAGTCAAAATGGGTCAGTGTCATAGTAAAGCTAACTGTGTATTTTTTTATTTAATATTTCTGGTATATTTAGGGAGCAATGTTTCTAAGCAATTAGCAGCCTGATAAAGCTCTAAAGATCTAATACTATAAATAAATCTTATTGAGCTTATTATTGGTCAAAAGATAGACCAATATCAAGATGGGTCAATGCCATAGTAAAGTTTTCGGATCATTAAATGTTTTTCAACGTTATACTACAAGATTTTGTTACTAGCGTAAAAGTGCGTCTATATTATAGTCTACCTTTGTTTATAATTTTTTATTATTTTTTGTATGCCAAAGACATTTCAAAGATAACGAAATTCCTTTTTCGGCGTCGAAAAAAATGCAAAAACTAGCTAAAATATTTTCAATACAAAACAAAATTTTCTTGCCTAGTCTAATAAAAATGCCTATATCGTTCTCCTAGCCTAGTTTCTAAGCAAATAAAGTAAAAACAAAACAAACACTCTAGATCAGGTAAAGTCGAAGGCTCACAACTCGATCGCAATGAAACGCTAAACGTTTGGAATCTATCCGAATCTATTTCAATAGAGCCGCCACTGTATCTGCAGGTGTTATGGCACTTTTCCACTGGTCGAGTGAGATGAGAAATAATACTATCATGCGAAAGTTTTCTATGATTCGACGTTCTACCTTTGACTATAGAATTATTATTTGAAATGGTCTAAATCAGGAATGATGAATTCTAAGCTATTACAGTCATTAGATCAGAATGAATTAACAAACGTGGTAAAATGTTATATTTATTATTCTTACAAAGTACGTTATACTCCACTGATGATGAATACAAATCTTGACATTTTTAGGCATCTCACATCGTTTAAATCATATTATTATATTTCCTTCAGTCTCAAATCCTAGATCGAGTGAGTTTTTATAGAGAAAATTGTTAAATGTTTTAAAGTTGTGTAAAAAAGATCTGATTTGTTGATTACTGACTAGTAAGACTAGTAGTAATGCTGGTCTAAATTCGACATATCCTTGTCTACAAATAAATCTAATATATAGCTCATAATTCCTATATTATACGCATATTTAAGGAACTCTTACAGTCAATTGCAGACGAAACTATATGAGGGCAAAATGTAACATGACAATTTCTACAGCAAAATTTTTTCTTGGAAGTAGACAAGGTTCTTAACATTGCTGGAAACGGTGGAAAATGTTGCTTTTTCTTGATGTTTGCTTTGTGAGAACGATACCGATGGATCAAATGAAACAGTTCCTTCCCAACTAGATGATGTTTGTTTACTATCGGATACTTTCCGAACAATTGTTGCTATTTGTTGATTATTTTGGAGGTTAGACTCGTACTAAAAGAATTGGACTGTTTTGAAACACATAGAATATGTAGAATTGAAAATCCTACTAAGTAATATTATAAATGCGAAAGTTTGTGAAAATGTATGTATGGATGTTTATTGTTACTCTTTCACGCAAACACTACTCAACCAATTACGATGAAATTTGGTATATAGTTAGCTGAAAATCCAGAATAACACATAGGCCCAGAGTTCCCGAGAAATCGGGATTTACACGGAAAGGGTTTCCACGCGGACGAAGTGGGGGGCGGCTTCTGGTTTAATATATAGAGAAATTGAATAGAAGACAAAATGACATGTGATGAAGGTAATATTCAAGGAAACTTACTTTTATAACTGCGACAGCAATGCCTTGTTTCACCATTTCTGGGTAACTATCAAATAGATCTTCGAATAAAATTTTTACCGGTGTTTTCAAACATTTGCTGTCACCTTATCTACCTATCTGACATACCTATATAATTATATTTCTGAACTGTGAAACAGATTCTAATTATGATTTAAAAAGACCAGCTACCCACATTGCCAAAAGTTATTGAAAAAAATGCAGAAAAAAAATCTTAAAATTTTCCTCAAGCTTCGTTCGTCTTAGAAACAAAAAAATCTACTAAAAACTCCGAAATAAAAATTTCTTAAACGTATTTTTTTATAATCACACCACCTGTACCGTCGCTAATTGATCAAATCAACTTGAATCACGTCACCTTTACCCAAGAACTCGGGTCGTTAACTCCAGCTCAAGTAATTCATTCTCCAAAACTATTCAATTCTTACTGATTGAAGATTACTGATTTATATCAACTTTTTCAATGTAAAAAGTTTAATTATTTGATCGTTTTTGAATTAATTGCAGTTGCTGATAGGTTGAGTGTTCAAAAAGATTTAAAATCGAGATACTATATTAGCTTAGCCTTTGTTCCAAATCATGTTGAAGTCGGCTTCCAGTCTCACCGGATGCAGCTGGATACCAGAGTTTTACATAGAGCGACTGCCTATCTGTCCTCCACAACCCAGTTACATGGGTTATACACGATACACTTCGGTAAGACTGGTTGTCAGTCTTTCAAGCTTCTGACTACTGTTAACGACTTTGATAATGACAGCCGGTACCCACAATTTAACGTGCCTTCTGAAACGCGGAGGATCTCGATATGTATAAGATGGTCACCCATGCACAGAAGGACCTCAGTAAGCGTGGCTTAACCTCAGAGATCGATCCGACTCTTGTTAACTAAGCCACGAGCAACTTTTTCAATGTAAAAAGTTTAATTATTTGATCGTTTTTGAATTAATTGCAGTTGGTGATCGGCTGAGTGTTCAAAAAGATTTAAAATCGAGAGTTTTACGTAATTGTCTTTGTTGAGATATTGGATTGAAATGAAATGGAGGAGGCTCATCGGATTAATAGCGTACTGGAGATTTAGGAATCGAGTTTGACTTTCTGACTAGAATACGTTCAAGGTTTTTATGAGTATTTGAAATATTACTTAGTATAAATAAGCTCAATTGGTTGGTTAGCATCTAGTGATTTAAACTACTTTGCGATCATGCAATTTGAAAAGGTTTTAATTAGGTATTAAATGAGTTAAGGTCACTGTATTTAAAATTGTTGAAATATCTACTGTGTTTGTAAGACTCTTTATTTTTGTTCTTTGGTGTTTTTGTCAATTAGGAAAACTCAAAAATATTTGGCAATTAGGACATATCAGTAATATTTTTAACCTTAAGTTGACCTTTAAATTAGTCTGTAGAACAAGATTTCACTTTCACGTACTCAACAAAGAATAACCCAGTAAGTAAGCTACTTACGTAAAGTGTCAAGAAAACTAAAATCTAAACTAACACTACCATCGCTAACAGCGTCAACACAAAACAATTGTAAGTGGCACTTAAAACATATAAAAGTACCAAAGTACCAAAGTACCAAAGTGTAGGGTACTTAGAACAAAAAGATCACAGAAGCACTAAATCTTGGACTACCTGAAAAAGTTTTGAAGGTAAATGGATGTTGGTGACAGTGTTGGATGAATTGGATTTGAGTGTTGGCCCCAATGTTTGATTAAGTTTGGAAAGTGAGGCTGTAAGGCCTTTTACTAGTCTAAAGTATGTAAGGTGATTTATAATTCCCAACATGAGCCTAGATTTTTTTCTTAATTTTTATTTGGATATCAATCTCGACCGTTATCATCATGTCATATCACCATACTTTTGCAATTTGATAAAACAGTACATACAATTTGAAAGTACATCAAGTGCCTCGAACACGAAACAAATATTTGTTTGATCTACACATACGTAGTTTTTCATGTCTATTAGTATTTTGTATCTTTTAGTTTAGTAGATCGAAATCTTTATTTAACCCGACGAGCGCAAGGCTAGAATATGGAACACTAAGCGCTAGGTGGGTGTGACACACCCAAAAAGTAAATGCGTGGTTTTACCACAGTATTATTTTCAAATTTTATTTTCTTGAATAATTTACTAGTATTTACTCTTATATTAAACTAATTTAAGGGTGAAACAAAAAAAATAAGTGTATCAATTATATTTATTAATTAAATTAAAAAAGTAACAATTTTAACTTATATTTATTATTTATCACATGTATTAATCACTTTTTATCAAAAATATGAAAATAAAAACAAAATAAAGTATTTTTTCTTCTAATATACTAAACATAAAAACGTAATAATACTTTTGAGGAATCCTAAAACTAATAAAAATAAAGTTATTCATCTTCAGATCTTGTGCAGTTTTCACAGACGAAAATGGCATGTTCCATACATAGATAACGGCTACACTTGTAACAAATGTATTTAGTCTTTCGATCTTTTTTTGTAGGACATATTTCACATCTCTTTATTATCTTTGCTACTTTTTGGGGTGGTTCTTGTGAGGGTTCACCCGCTTGATCATTAATTCTTTTACGAAGTTCTTTAGGCAAATGTAGATTTTCCTTCCGGTTTCGTAAATGTTCTGAAATCAACTCTATTCCAAGGTCTCTGATAAAATCTCGACGTTTCACTGACGAGTTATTATTGGTTTTATAGATTATCATGCTATTTATTCCTGACATATTCAAAATTGCATAAAAAATTACCATTGGCCATCTTTTTGTATTTCGTGAAACATCGTAATTACTACATAATTGGTCTACAACATCTACACCTCCCTTAGTTTGATTGTAAAACGTAATCATTTCAGGCTTTTGTTTCTCTAAGCTTGAAGGATCAATTTTATCATCATGGTGTAATGTCGACATCAGCAAAACCACCTTATTTTTCTTTGGTACATGAGATACTAGTGAGATATCCTTTTGAAAACCAAACAGGCTGCTAGGAACATCTCTGTTATGGGTTTCGAGCATTTTCTTTGGAATTTCAGTCTTATTTTTACGTACTGTCCCTGTGCTTGTCAAACGATGTTCATTTAGCAAATGAATCAATAATGGATAACTGGTAAACCAGTTATCAAATGTTACATTGCGATTGGTTTTTGAAATAGGAGTTACAAGCCTATCTACAACGTCCATTGCTTTATTGCTGAGGGCATACGGTCCTGGTGGCTGTTTTCCCGGGTAAATTTCAAGATTGACTACGTAAAACGACTTGGAGTCTACTAAGGCATATATTTTCAAACCATACTTGCTGGGTTTGTTCGGCATGTATTGTCGGAAACTGCAGCGGCCACGAAATGATGGAAGTTGTTCGTCAATAGTCAGGTACTCGGATGCTGAATATGTTGACTGGCAACATGTAACAAATTTCTCAAAAATGGAACGAACAGGAGCCAAATTGTCAATACTTTTTCGTTCTTGACGCGTAGTTTTATCGTCAAATCGTAAACAATTCTGAATAAATTGAAATCGCTTCAAAGTCATCGTAGTCCTAAAAATCTCAATTCCAGAGCCATCACTCCGCCATAAATCTTTCAAATTTAGATGATTGGATTTGAAACGCCCAGCTAAATACAATAGTCCAATAAAAGCTTTCAATTCTGATGTGGTGAGATCAGCCATAACATATTTCTTTGTATGATTATTTTGGCATGTCGCTCGCCTAGTACTTATTTGAAAGTTTGAGTGAATTACTATTTCTTGCAAAATATCATCAGTAACAAATAGGTTCCAACACTCACCAGCTGTTTTGGCATTTTGTCCAACAGGTCTCACTCCTTGCCTTTCTCTTACAATATTTTCCGACCTAGTACGTACATTAGACCTGTTTGGTACTGTGAACCATTTCATACCATTTTTCCCCAACATAAAACTACATTCCATATCATTTTCTTCCGATCCTATAGGCTGTTCTCCGTCATCTAACTCCTGCTCTGTCTCACTTCCAAAGCTTCTTTCACTAATATGATCAATATCCTGATCACTACCGGATTCGTCGCCAGAACTGTCTTCGGCTTCTTCGAAAAGACGTAATAATCTATTTTGGTTATCTTCGTACGACATTTTAGATTGTTATCCTGAAAATAAAACGAAACAATGCAAAGAATAATAAAAAGAAAACAAAATGTGTTTGTTAAAATTAGTAACAAGTAGCGTAAGGTGGGTTTCACGCACCCGCTGACAGCTTCAACCTCGTGTACACCATTCGCCGGGCGGCGGTCGACTGAGGCAGCGGCCGTCGATGCTTCGGTACCTCCCCCCGCGCAGCTACTCAGGCGCACGACGCGTAAT
The DNA here is from genome assembly GCF_050436995.1 of Anticarsia gemmatalis. Classification (NCBI taxonomy): domain Eukaryota; kingdom Metazoa; phylum Arthropoda; class Insecta; order Lepidoptera; family Erebidae; genus Anticarsia; species Anticarsia gemmatalis. Next base: position 814,799 of record NC_134756.1, on the reverse strand, counting down.
AACAATTCGTTTTAAAAATATTTATCGATTTTTGTAGCTCTGGGTGTACCACACCCAACCTTACGCTCGCCGGGTTAATAATAATTAGTTTTATGACCAAATAACTATATTATTTATTTATTTATTCATCCTTACAACTTGTTTATAGGTGCATAAGGTTCACTATTGATTGCTACGTTGTGTGGTTGAGTGAAACACGTCTTCCCTCTATAACGTATATTGAGACACTGATTTTATAAAACGTTAGTTTAAAGTAATGTATAGGCGTAAACATCCCGCCCACCAAAACAAACTGTTTTATAACAATAAACATAAAATTTAACATCAATTTAGAACCAGTGGACTGTATATAATTCAAAAATTTCTTTATAATTGATTGTGTTAAACAAATTTTAATATAATGACACATGCAATCTTTAATTTACTTAAGTGCAACATATTGTATTTACTCTTTAGGCAAGAATATAAGTTTTGACAACGGTCTCTTCAGTTCGTGATTTCCCTTACATTGCACAGTAACAACGCGAACCAAATTATCCGCTCCAGGATGGAGAAGCTTTATGCGACCTAATAACCATTTATTAGGTGGTAAATCATCCTCCTTAATTATTACAATATCGCCAAGACTTGGAGACGGAACCTTTGATTTCCATTTGTATCTCTGCTGGAGAGTGTTAAGGTATTCCGATTGCCATCGCCGCCAAAAGTTTTGCGTCATTTGTTGTATGATTTGCCATCTTGTCAGTAAACTAATCTTCGCCTCTTTGTAATCTACATCTGGAACACTAATAAGCGGTTCTCCCACTAAGAAATGTCCAGGTGTGAGCGGCGTTAATGTCTCAAACGTGTCACTAAGTTGACAAAGTGGACGCGAGTTGAGACTTGCCTCTATTTGAGCCCGTAGTGTTGCCATTTCTTCATAAGTTAGTTTATGCCTTGGTTCATTCTGGTCAGGTGTCTTTTGGCGGATTGTACTCCAGCCTCCCATAAACCACCATAGTTTGGCATACGCGGCGGAATAAAGTGCCAAGTCGTGCCATCATTTGCCAAAAGTTGAGCTATTTCCTTTGTTATGTTGGCTTGTCCCGCAGTAAACAGTTCTCTTAGTTCCTTAGCGGCCCCAACAAAGTTGGTGCCGTTGTCGCTCCACAAGTGAAGACACGGTCCTCTTCGAGCAATGAATCGTCTGAATGCGGCGATAAATCCTTGGGCTGTAAGGTCGGTGACAGCTTCTAAGTGTAGTGCTTTGGTGGACATGCAGACAAAGAGGCATATATAACCTTTAACGGTCTGGTGACCTCGACCCTTAGATGTCCTTATCTGTACCGGTCCCGCGTAATCAACGCCGCTGTTACGAAAAGCTCTGCAAGGATTTACTCTCTCAGCTGGTAGTTGTCCCATCATTTGATTATTCGTCTTCGCCTTGTCTATAATACAAATTTTACATGTTCGAGTACATTTTCTTACTGCGGACTTCATGCCAATGATCCAATATTTACTGCGAAGATAATTCATCATCATCAGATTGCCACCATGACAGGTTCTGATGTGTGCTTCTGCAATTAACAGCCTTGCAATGTGAACATCCTTTGGTATTATTGTAGGATATTTTGTTGTGTCAGGTAATATAGCATTTTGTAATCTGCCACCAACTTTTAGAATACCCCTTTCATCCAAAAAGGGTGCTAATGTAATAAGTGGGCTCTTAGCACTGACCCTTCCTTTATTCTTAATATCTTCTATCTCTTTAGCATAAACTAGACTCTGATAATATTTTATACATATTACTAACATTGACTCCATTTCTTCTACAGTTAAATGATCTTTTGATTGCTCCTTATTTCTCGTGTGTAAAACTCTTCTGCAATAAGCCAATACTCTTTTCATTCTCGATAGGGTTGAAAATCTTTCCCACAGAGGTGCATCTTTCTGGTAAGTATGGGTGTGAACTGATAGTTTCATTTCCAGCTCTGTTGCAGGGACGTCTGTTGTTAAATTGATGATCTCTCGATTGGTTAACCATTTGGGACCTTGCCACCACATTTCTAGGTGTGCCAAATCTTTTGCCTTAACTCCTCTTGTTGCTATATCTGCTGGGTTTTCGGTTGTAGTCACGTGACTCCATCTATTACCTTCCAGGTTTCTTTGAATATCTGCGATCCTGTTTCCTACAAAAGTGCGCCATCGATTGGGACTAGACTGTAACCATGACAAGACTACCGTTGAGTCTGTGTAAGCATAAATATTGTTTGCAGGTATTTTCAAAACATCGGCCACGTCCTTTATTAGATCAGCTAACAATACTGCGGCGCACAACTCTAATCTGGGTATAGTTAGTTGTTTTACAGGTGCTACCTTTGTGCGACATGCTATCATGACTACATGGACTTTGTTATATTCATCAATTACTCGGAGGTAAGTCACAGCTGCATATGAAGTTGATGAGGCATCTGAGAAACCGTGAATCTGGATTTCTTTGCATCGGGCAGTGATATGAAACCAACGTGGAACTTCAATGGCTTGCAGGTAAGACAGATCTTTTCTATATTTTATCCATTCTTCTGCGATATTTACAGGTACTTCACTATCCCATCCGAGCTTACCAAGCCACAGTTTCTGTATCATAACCTTGGCTACTATGACTACCGGCGATAACCATCCAAACGGATCGAACAAGCGAGCAACGTCAGAGAGGATAGATCTTTTCGTTATTGGATATTTCAATTCAGGTAAGTTAACTGTTACTTTAAATGTGTCATCTTTTCTGTCCCATTTCACACCTAAGATTTTAATTATTTTATCTAGTTTTATTTCCAATGTATCTGTAGTATTTTCTTTAGCTTGTAGATAGTCTAATACTTCTTCTGAATTGCTTGACCATTTTTGCATGACAAATCCTCCCTTTTCAAGAATAACCTTTAGATCACTACACAGTTTTTTAGCTTCTTCGACTCCTTCAAGAGAAACCATGAGATCATCCATATAAAAACAATGCTTTATTGCAGCAGAAGCTTCTGGATATTGCTGACCTTCATCATCAGAAAGTTGGTTGAGTGTTCTAACAGCTAGAAATGGAGCTGCAGCGGTACCGAACGTGACTCTTTTCAACCTGAAACTACATATGTCTTCGTTTACTTCATTACGCCAAACTATGTGTTGTAATTTTGTATGTTCTTCAGCAACCCTTATCATTCGGTACATTTTGACAATGTCTCCTATCACACAAATCTTATGCTTTCTCCAATTAATTATAAGGCTACGCAGATCAGGTTGCAATATGGGTCCTACTAACATGTTGTCATTGAGTGAACAGCCTCCTGTGCCTTTAGCAGATGCATCGAAGACGACTCGTAACCTTGTGGTGTCTTTATCATCTCTGATTACGGCATGGTGTGGTAAGTAATTAGCTTCTTCATCTATGTCCTCACATTTTTGTAGGTGTCCCATATCCAAATACTCATCAATCACCATTTTGTACTGTCTTTTAAACTCTTCATTTCTCTGAAATTTATTTTCTAATTGGTGAAATCGCCTTAATGCCATTTGTTTTGTGTCTCCAATGTTTTGCATAGTTTCTTCTAACGTTTGTTTCAATGGTAATTGCACTATATATCTACCGTCTTCATCTCTAACTGTTGTATTTTTGTATTGTGTTTCACATTCTTCTTCTTCTCTAGTCGGTATTCTTCTTTTGGTGTACGAATCCGTTTCTATTTCCCAAAACCTTTTTAGTATGTTATCATCTTCTGAAATCATTCTTGTAACGTGTAGTGTGATAATCTTATGTTCGTTACTCAATGATATGTCTTCCTTTTGACCCGAGAGGATCCACCCCAAACATGTATTTTGGGCCACTATGCCATCTGGCATTCTCATCAAGCCAACATCTATTATTTTACTAAAGACATCGGCACCAAGCAAGATATCAATCCTACTCGGCGTGTTGTACATAGGGTCCGCTAATTTTATAGTTTGAAGCTGTGGCCAGTTCATCGTGATTGTTTGTGCAGGTAACCTTTTCGACAAAGTTTTCATGACATAAGCCTTCGTCCGAAATACTTCGTTGCTATCAAAGCGCGATGAAACTGCTAGTTCTACTAAGTGTTTTATAGGTATTTGAGATTCTTCTCCTATCCCAGAGACGACACCGTTGATGCATGTCTTCTTCAATCGCAACAGTTCAACTACTCTTGCTGATACCAGTGAAGCCTCCGATCCCTGGTCAATCAAAGCACGAAGCAGGTGTGTATTTCCGTTACTCGCTTTAACTGCTATTTGTGCTGTGGCTAGCAATATTTGATGACCGGGTTGTTCTCTTGAGAAGTGTGCGGTTGTGATTCGTTGTTCTAGTTGTGATTGTTTATCTTCTGACTGACTTGTTTCTTTAGTTCGATGTAAAAGGGAATGGTGTTTTCTTCTGCAAACTCGGCATGACGTCTTTTGTTTACAATTGTACACTGTATGGTTTGGAACAAGACAATTAAAACAAAGATTGCTTTTCTTCACAAGTTCGTAGCGTTCTTCTACCGGCTTACTAGCAAACTCTTTACAATGATAGATGAAATGTTTATCATTGCAATAAGCGCATAAAGGTTGTAAATGTTCACTGCTATGCGTTGATGCCTTTTTGGGCGCGTCATCCTTTAACGCAACGTGAAATGATTTATGGCCTTGTGTCTTCTCTCTTACAGAATTTGCATTCGGTGTGACAAGCTCAAGCGTTCGAAACTTTGACTCAAGAAATCTTCTTAACTCGTCCCACGTAGACAGCTCATCACTGTTTTGTTTATAGGCCTGTTCTTCCCATTCCTTTAACGACTCTGGGTCCAATTTCTGTGATATTAGAAATACTATTAAGGAATCCCAAGAGGTAGTACAAACATTCATATTGTTCAAGCTATTCAAACATTCCATTGTTGTGTCGAGTAAAGCCTTAATGTGGTTAGCCGTCTGATTTGTAATTCTTTTCTGACTAAATAGTCTTCGTAAAAGAGAATTCACTATCATCTTCTTATTCCCAAAACGTGCTTGTAATAGGCCCCACGCGTGGGCATAGTTGTTTTCTGTTATTTGTATATGCCTTAATAACGCTTCAGCCTCACCAGAAACGCTCGTCTTCAGATAGTGTAGTTTTTGCACATCGCTTATGGTAGTGTTATGTACTAGGGCAGTAAACAAATCCTTGAACGTAGGCCACTCGTCATATTTGCCTGAGAACGTCGGAATCTGTATGCGTGGTAACTTTGCAAACGGTAATTGACCACCTTGTGACGTTGTTGACATGTTTACAGCCTCAGCCATCTTCTGTTGCGACTCCAGGCTTGATATAAGGTCGACTAAATCACCCCGTAAACATAGATACATGTCCTCGTACGTGTAATATTCCTCGTGAAGAAAATATGTTAAAACACCTCTCTGTTCCCTCGGTGTGCACTTCGTAAGGTTATAGTGAGCTTGTTTGAAGGTTTCCCAGTATTCTTCGATACATTTGAGTCTTGTTTTAACATAACCTTCTGTTAAGCGCTGCTTTGGGCATTTCTTAAGGTTAGTTTGAGCCTTTTGAATCATACTGGCTACATCTTCTAACGTAGATAAATACTTGCTCTGTTCCGAGGATGGTGACGTCATTTTCAAAACTTTTTGAGTCCAAATTCACATACAAATGCAGTCAATACGATGTTATAATTCACTTTCAAACACTCAGTTTTTATAACTTCATAGTTTTATTAAAGCGATATTCACTAATGACTTGTAAACAAGATGATTCATATCTATTGGAATGCAGTTCTTTTGTATTCGCACGGCCGGGTTCGCGACGCAGTTATCAACAATTAATCCGGTTCGTTTGGACCATGTTTATAGGTGCATAAGGTTCACTATTGATTGCTACGTTGTGTGGTTGAGTGAAACACGTCTTCCCTCTATAACGTATATTGAGACACTGATTTTATAAAACGTTAGTTTAAAGTAATGTATAGGCGTAAACACAACTATTTTTACAGGTTTACCCCAATACAATAGTGTAGGTACATTATAATAATTATCTATTATCTACTTAGGTAATAATATAATATATAAATACTAATCAATAATCTATACCATATCACAAACTATACAATATGTGGCCTTTGTGAACTCATTCACAGAACAAGCGAACAAGTCAATTCTGTTGGACAGAGTATTGAGCGTCCGCAGCGCACGCGTTAGTGGCGCTCTAACATAAACCTATATTTTGTTTCACAAGGCGACCAAATCACTGCATTATGCTCCAAGTGGCTTTTCACAATTGCTTCGTACAGAGACTTTACAGCTGTAATGTTTGTAATTTAATTGCTTTCAAAAGAAACAATCCCAACAGCCTACAAAGAAATAAAAAAAACTGACCAAAGAAAATGCTCTTGAAGGTCTTGCAAAGCCTTTAGCCAGTTCACACTGGTCTCTACCAAAACGTAATAATAGAGTCGTTGGCTCTAAGAACGGCTCCAATTAGACGGCTTAATACTCGCTCAGTAGAGAAAACTAGTGTACCTACAAGTTACTAAATACTTGTAATGTGTTAAGAAACCTTTAATTAAAAAGAGTAATGGTTTTTTATATAAGGACTGTAATACTGATTGGACTAATATCAAACTTGATTGTTCAAACATTATTCATAAGATAAATTGCAGTAAATATAGTATTTTAGCAAAGAGCGTTCTTTAGCCTCTGCATACCCCTATTGGATAAATGCGTGATTTTATACAAGTAAAAATTTGATTAGAAGGATAATAGCTAAAGTTTAGGGTTAGAAAAACACACTCAACTTCGAAAAGCTGTTCTTTAAACTTAAACAAGATATTAGTAAAAAAAATCTGGAATGTAAAAGAGTATTTTTTTGGCAGCAAAGACGATTCGTATAAAGGCTAAACCTAGTTTTATAAACCGTGTGAAAAGCACAACAAATAAACACTACATATACAATACTAAACTCCACAGTGAACACAACCAAACTAAACCCTATTTCACTAAAAGTATTCCACAAATCCAATCAGTGACCAACAGCTTGCAAAATTTTAGACCCAGAATATTGAGTTTGAAAAACTTCAGTGGCGCAATCGAATGCTATAAATCGGGATTTTAAACCATTTTCTGGTTGGTATTGGGTGTCAGTACTCAGTTATCCGTTATAGAAGCTATTTTATAGGGTTTAGAGTACCTGCTGACAGTTTTACAACGGCCGTTGATTTTGTTTTAGCGATTTTTGAAAGCGTTTAAGTTTATCGATGCCTATAAAATTCGGGACTGATTTAAAGTTTAATATTGGACTATCATTCTCGATTTTCGAGAGGCAGAGTTCAGTGTGACTTGACGAGAATTATTGGCTGTATTTTATGGAACTGCTGGCAATAACCTTTTTTATTACCGATGCAGTATGTATCGGTCGGAGGTTATATTTAATCAGTGTATGTTTCACGGTTTTTCCAGCAGTGTAAATAACTCAGAGGATATTTTACCATAAAATCTTATTATTATCGCATATATTTAACTTTACATGTTTTCAGCTGTACCTACATCTTTTGCAATCCATGTATCTACCTATCCCATATTCCCATTTTTGGCCTGGGCGCTTAACGGCAAATTTGAATTTGACGTTGGGGCGCTCGAGAGGCTAATCTAAAAAATGCATTTTAGTTTCTACAAAACCATTTAAACCCTCACTAAATAAATAATACATAGTATTGTTGTCAATGAAAAAAAAAACTCTTTGGCTAGGTTCCTATGCAGATCCATCAACTAGGCAAGTAAAAGAAGCAAAACCACTTGATGAATTGCGAATAGAGTTTTCGTGTTCAGTGTATTTTGTTCTGCCTCTATAACTACAATTGTAATCTTGTATGAATCTATAAGAAGGCTACATACTAGAACCAAAATTAACATTCAAGCTGTGATTTTTTAACAAATATCTGAAATTATCATATATGAGAATCAAAAACGAATGTTGCGGGTGTGCTTTTTAAGATTAAATCCTAATAAAAAATAGTTTTGTTTGCGCAATCTAAACTCAAACGAAACAAAACTGACAACAACCTGAATTTTCCATAAATATATATCCAAAAATCCTGAAATTTAAATCCTAACGCGAAGCAAAGTTAGTGAAACGCTAACTTATTTGTTCACGGCAATAAACCGTTTTCAGATCTCACGATAAAACGTTTCAAATCGGTTACGGTTTGTTCCTGAAAGTACCGACAAAATCCTATTTCGAGTAAAAAGTTGGAGATTTTATCTACAAACTTTGTAATATCGAACCTGATTAAAAATGTTTTGTTCAATTATGAGATAATTGGTACAGCTCAATTGTACGTATCGTTTTTTCGTTTACAGTTCAAATTGGAAATCAAAAAGTTTCCAATACTGGTTTTAATCTCATTTTTATTTGGAACAATTTTGATATTTTTGGCTTTTAGATTGGCAGATTTTAACAACTTTTGTTCCTATGAAATTCTCATTTTATGAATTTCAGAAAAACAGATTCTGTTTTCAATGCCAAAATCTCATAGTCAATTTCGACAGTAAATAATTAAAAACATTCATAGAAATGTCAATTTTGCAACAAAATGTAATACGTTAAATGTATGTAGTTTATATTGCACACCGCAACAAACTGGCTTCTTGATGGATAACAAGGAAACCCACTTTTTGCGTATCCTCTAAAGCACGGAGACGCTTAGTTCAAATACCAAGATGCGCCGCAGGGCCTTACAAAACTCATAGTAGTAAAAACCAGCTTGGGTATATTAGTCATTTAATCATATTACTAATCCTGGTGAAAGTCTGTTTATAAATTAAACTAGTTCTATCCAAAATCTCGCCTAGCAACAAAACTGAACAGTCGCAACCATTTAATAGCAGTACAAAATCATTGTCTAAACAGCAAGAGCTCTCGACACGCAAACAGCCAAGCTTAACCGAGAAGATTGATCGCCGAAGCCGTTTAGCATCCACAACAAGTGTCAACATAAATTACTCGCAACTATGAAACAAGGACGCTAACTTGGTTAATCAGAGGAACTTGCAAAAACAATATCGTGAGCCTTGGAACTGTATAATGGATTTTGGTTGGGAAAAAGTTGATTTATGCTTTTTTATTCCGGGGTTTAAATGCTAGTTGTAAAGTAAATTAAATGAACGATACGAAACACAAAACTGGATTTTTATGCAAAGTTACGATAACCAGCGCAATGTCCTATAGGCAATACTATCAAGTATCGAGAGTTAGACATTCAAAATGTACTGGAAAATTAGTTCCTACGGCGTCCGCTGGAGGCACTGTTCAGATATTTATACATTTATCGTTAGCTTGCTTGTTTTCGATCGTCGATATTAGTAAGAAATCGTCCCCCAGTTCGAAAAGCCTGATCACGAAAATAAGTAAAATGTTTACATACATATGCACATATCGGTAGAAAAAAATATTACCACTTGATACAGTGATGAGCGAAGTAAACCTCCTACAGTTTGCTCCACTATACAAAGATAGATAGAGACTGTCCGTAATGATGACAATCTTACAGATACATGAAGATTAAGCAGACATTAAACGATTTGATTCTTCATAATATTGTCTAAAAGTACTGAACGATATTGGACACCTTGCTGGACTACCCTCGTTTTCTCTACTCTACCAATGAATAAAGTAAAATTCTGTACCAGCAACTATAAAACAAGGGCGCTAACTTGCTTAATCAAGGGACTGACAACAACTTGAAGCAAAAACAATATTGTGGATAACTTGCTTCGGTCTAGTTTATAATAGATTTCGGAGAGGCAAGAACTTGATTTATCATTCGAATTGTCTTGGGATGAGAATTAAATGATGAAAGATTGGTACTGCTTGAATTGTGTTAGTTAATTGCGTTAAAATTAATTTTACGTCAGCAAAATGTTTGATAGTGAAAATGATTGAAGTTTTTGTCATTAGCAGGCTCACATAGTGATAAATGAAGAAACAAAGTTAACGATTTTTAAACATTGCGACTTATATACATTAATCGCATATAAAACCCGTTTATGAAACAATCATGAAAATGCGAGAGTTTATAGTGCAAAATTTATCTTTCTTAAAATCACCTTTAACTTTACTATGATTCTATAGACAATTAATTATGCTTATCGATTGGTACATAATAGTAGTAAAGCAATCTTCGAAACAGCTATTAAACAGATGGGTAGTCACAAGCGCTTTTGAATTCCGAAGGCGATATTTTCAGGCCGTTGCAAATAACATTAACAATGAGATGACTTTCAACAAGATCGATCATCTAGGATAGCTCTTACATACGCATCAAAAAAAATATTTTCTAAAATGAAACACATGGCAGTTAGGTAGTGTCAAGAGTCATTTTTAAGGCCACCTCATTAGACCCTAAGACCCAACTTCAAAGACATGACGAGAAAAAAAACCGCACATGATCCCAAAACAAATGTACGTCACGTACCTAAAAACCGTTATTTAAATTCAAAATGTGTACCGACCGCAAGTTAACATGTGCTAGTCACGTCTGCCAATGAAAGGTAGTAATTTCAACGTGTCGTGGGCTCTGTTTTATACGTATGCGGTTAGCTTGGCTTAAGCATCAAACACACTGAGCGCGGGAGCGTATCGTTCACAACATAGAAAGCAGGAGTGTACATCACAAATTTCCAAATAAGTAATTGTCAAACCGTTTATACTTAAATATGGAGTGTAAAGAATTCACACTGACTGACGCGATTCTCTACAGTTGAAACTATCAAGTGTCAAGAGTTTGACATAAAAATGTACTACAATAATAGTTCCGAAAGTGCCCGCTAGAGGCGCTGACTAAATTTTCATACAAAATTTCTCGATAGCTAGTCAGTTGTCGGTAGCCATTTTTCAATACCCAGTCAGTCGATAGCCGATAATGCCAGAGAATTGCGTTTCACTACTATGCTGGCTGCAGCAGTTGGTACAAACACCTGAACCACTCCCATTTTGTATTAGAATCTATCCGACGTCCCATAAAATATACATTATTATAGTGTGTATGGTCATTGTTTCATATGGTCGAAAATTTACCTTAATTTTCGTTTAAATGCGATTTAGGTTCGCCGTCCTCTTTAAAACGCGCCTGTCCCGCAACCGCGCCGCGTGTGTTACTCTCAACTGTTGCGAAGGAACATTTTGAAGTATGCGCGCGGTACGATTAATGTTGTTAAAACTTTGTTGCCAAGAGGATGTAGGCTGTTCTGTCCCAGTTTCTGTAATGAGATATTTTTATGACAAAGGCTACATAAATTAGAGAATTTGCAGATTTAGTTGAAAACAAAAGTAACGATATTAAGAAAACTTACTTTTGTAAAATAGTTACTATAAAGACTCATTTAATTTCTATTTAACCGACTCCAAAAGGAAGAAATTCTTCAGTCTTCTGTTTTTTATTTTAAATTTTTTTAAACTATTTTGTTGATATTTCATGTTTGGTGCATATAATGTGACAACCACTAGCAGACCTTGGTTGTGAAAAAGAAATATTTAAATTGTTTCGCAAAAATCGTTCAATCTGCAGCAGCCAGATTACTTATTTTCAACATTCAAAAGCTCTGCTTTTTAATAAAAATAAGCAATCAAACGTTATATTGCCAAACTGCAAATAATGTTAGTACATAAATGTACACCAAAAGCTCGAAATAATAGGAACAAAATAATTCTATTTTCAATTATTATCGCAATGCAAATGTCACAAACAGTATCCCGTACTAATGTAGTATTAACACAGTTAGTCTGCAATCCCCGGTGAATAATCCTAAATACTAAACCGTTAACTAATGTCCCACTCGTTACAATATTCCCAAATAGATATTAGTATTTAACTAGAGTATATTGGGGCAATAAGCAAATAGTTATTTAATGGAAATATTTTATTTCTCAAAAAATCATTTTGTTGTGATAACAAAAGAAAAGTATTACTATCTTGCTTAATGTTTCGGTCCTGCGAGCTTATAACGTATCTCAGTTGACCACTAGTGTACGTCAAATCGATAGCGACTTTGCAATACATTGCTGTTTTGACATAACGTGTCAATCACTATAATCTAAGACAGAAAACAATGTACAGCATAGTGGTTTTAAAATGGTTACGTTGGTATTAACAAAAATGCAATGATAGATCATCGAGTAACTATCTTATTTATCAATAATCCTTTCTTACAATAGATAAATTGGATGTCACAGTGTTTAATAATATGAAGATGACAAGAGTTAAAGCCGAGATTTATAATTAAAATTTATATCAGTGTACTATTACCCCAATGCACCCTGCTATTAAGATTAAACCACCGCATTTCCTTTAATTAAGCGAAATTTAACTAAACGTGGTCCAAATGGAATCCATTTCAGTTAAAATTAATAACACATTATAGTCTGATGCCGCTTGTTTGAAACATTATAGGGTGAATACACATGAGATAATCCTATTGTGATATATTATTCATTGAGTCACTGTAATGTTAATGTTATGCTTACTGTATGAAATTTTGAAGAATCTTTGAGTAACCAAATATTGTAACGAAGTATTTAGATTTGCAAACAATCGACTAAAACTCAATTTGAACTTCTTTTAATTTATAGAGATATATCAGATAGACTTAGTAGACTAAGTTACGGTTAAATTACAAAAACAACTACCTTGGTGACCCAGACGATTAAAACCATGTTATAAACCAAATATGAGGCGCCCATACCTAGTTGCACTCACCGTTCGGTAAACGATCTGTGGGTTAAGCTAACCTTGGCGCGGTCATTCCATAGATGGGTGACCGCATAGTGGTATTTGAACTGGGCGTCTCCGTACTTCGGAGGGCACGTTAAATGTCGGTCCCGGTTGTTGTCTATTAAGATAACAGTCGTTAAGCCACGTCAAAGGCCTTCGGGCGGCTTGAACAACTCTGACACTAGGTTGGCCACTTACCATTCGATGAGAGAGAGAACCAAATATTTCGACCAAGATTTCATCTTGGAATTGAATTTTAATTGAACGCACTAGCAGAAAAGTAGGTATAAGAGAAAATGAAAAAAAAGTGTTCGTATGTACGAAAATACTCATCGCCATGTCGAAGTGGTCTCTTAAAATATAGAGCCTTCGTCAGAATACAAGTAAACTAATACATATTCGCCTTTAGTGTGCAGTGCACAGAATGAAGTGGTTTTCGTTCAAATACTTGCAACGTGGAATGAGCTTCTAAATTCTCTAGTTATTTAGCCACGTCTGCTCCTGCTATTTGATGTAGAAGCAATTGTTACTTTGATTAACAACTGAATTTACAGCTTCAATGAGAGAAAATAGACTGTGCTTACAGTTGTAAAGAAGTAAGATGATTTCTTCTCTGAAAATTCACTTATATTCTTTCTGCCATGGTAAATGACCGATTTTTTTCCTTCTTTATTAAAAAGACAACTCCCGCACTAAGAATTGCTCTTGTGTTGCGGAGATATTTACAAACAGCGAAAGTAAAGTACAACCGGACCCGGAACAACTATTTGTGGTTCGCACAAGTATTTATCCCGCGTGGGAATCGAATCCAGGACCTCCCAATGCCATAGTACTGGCGTGGCGACCGACTTAACCACTGAGCTACAGAGGACGGTATTTTGTTTTACATTGATCATATTTAGAGCTAGGAAGACCATGGCATAATTTTTGCAGATAGTGATAATAATACCATCAACTTGATGATAGACATCATAGTTAGTATATACTTTCTTGTGTAATAAAAAATCATACTGTAAGGTTTCTGAATTCAACCAGTGAAGTATGCAACTGCCGTTCATAAAATAACCGGCCTGATTCTTAGCTTAGACTGCATATTGTACGGACTTTAGTTTCTAATGAATTACTCTCAATAGCAGCCTAAAGTTTACAAACGCCTTAAAAAAATTAATAGACAATAAAAGCAACACAAGAAAGGAAACAAGGCTATATTTCATACACCTTTCCCTTCACCTTCGAGTAATAAAAACACTACCTAATTGTTCTGCAGGGAACATTATACCGTTCACAAACATTTTCTTAACAAAAGTAGTATTACCTTGAATAATTCAAAGATAATGACAGAGCAAATTAATTTAGCGGCCGCCGCTTGTAAAGACTCCACGTTCGTCAACTGCCCCTTGAATAAACAAGCAACATAGTCTGAGAGCTAGATGGATTCAAAGATATCTTCTGCGCTGGGAATTAATTTTATATTTCAGGGTCAAACATACCACTAATGTATTATTCTATTGGTTGATTTTTCTATAGAGTCACACTTCAAATTTAGAAGTAGATGTGTTAAAGAACTAACTAAGAATAATTGCTCTTGTGTCGCGGGGACCCTTTCAAACATATAAACAGCGGACACAACACGGTTCTGTGTGGGAATCGAACCCGACGCAATTGTGGCGGCGTAGCGGCATTTGCAAGAACTACTAATAGCACCAAGATAAATGCAATTTTTTTAACAGTGACTTATTTTTTTTCTTTTGGCGACTCCGGTCAGCCTGCGACCACGACAAGTATAACCTGCGCCGAAACGTTCAGTAATTCAAGGTAAAATTTACTGCGTGTCCGCGATAATTCCCGTATCCTATTTATACAAAACATGCAATGCGAGAGTTTAAACATTATCGCTTGAAAACTTTCCCAGGTGCTATAATATAAAAAACAAATATCTTTAAAATTAGAAATCCATTAAATGTCTGTCCGTCTTCTAGTCTACAAGATCATTTATGTATCGTGTCCAATGGGCCGTGACGTGCATATTTCATTAATGACGTCACAGTTGCCTGTTGGACAACCGCTGGCCGAGGGCCAAGGGTAACTTTTGTTTACCGTGAAGGATTATACTTTGTGTGTTTTCTGTTCGTTTGATGCTAATTAACATCTTTTTACATTGAAAATTTAACGATGTTTGGTTGGTTCTATTGTTGAATATTTAAATTGATCAGTGAAGACTTTCTTTTGAGGTTTCTTTTTTGTCACGTGGCAACTTTTGTGTCTGCCTATCCTCATGTAGATAAGGTGTGATTTCAAAAGGTATGTTCGTTTTTCATCTGAAGTATTTGTGTTTGACAGTGACTTAAGATAGGTTTATATTTCTCGCTTAAATGATAACTTAGTGCTATAATTGAAAATACAAATAGTAAAGTTATCTTTTTAATGCCCCACTGCTGGGTGAAGAGGCTAATAATAGTGATGTTAGTTTTTGGTTACACAAAATTGTTTTTTTTTAGCGTATACTTAAGTTCTTCAAAATAAATTTTCTTCTTATATTATGTAGTATTTTAAAGCAATGGTTGCCTTTATATTTTCTCTAGTTAGCGAACACAAGCAT
This sequence comes from Anticarsia gemmatalis, assembly GCF_050436995.1. NCBI lineage: Eukaryota > Metazoa > Arthropoda > Insecta > Lepidoptera > Erebidae > Anticarsia > Anticarsia gemmatalis. Next base: position 799,427 of record NC_134756.1, on the reverse strand, counting down.
AAACATACATAAGACTATGTCTTATATTAGCGGAAGACTCCCATAAAACTCTTAAATTCCTTCTCTCGAAATTACCTGGCGATAAAACGGCCATTAAAGTAAATAGCCTTAAAAAGTCGTAGCTTAATGGCCGCTGCAATGACACTACGTTGTAAGACAACTTCTATTGTGATGCAAATGTACAGACGGTGGAATAAAACTCACTTAATTGAACTAACACTTGTTGGTTTAGTTTAAAGAATATGTTATGTTTGTTTTTGTGTGTAATATAAATTGTGAAGGGTAAATTAAGTAAGGGTAATTCAACTATGTGTGATTTGTAAATAACCAGTTCATCAATTCCTTTTTAAGATTTTTTTTTTGTTTTCTTTCTGTCCAGGGATTTGTGGTGGGCAGTATTTTTATAAACATCAATTTTACAACTACAGAAGATCATTTTATTAGACAAGTTTGTTTTTTCTTTTTACAATCAATTAAAATACAATTTAATTTAATTCACGCAATGCAGAATTGAGCCTAATTCCTAAAGATTTTCGTAAATGGGCACTCAAATAAAAAAAAATATACGAACCAAAAATATAATTCTTCAATTTATTCTTATAATTGAAGTTAAATAAAAGGTCAGGGAACTGTTCTATGCAAAACTATTCTCGTTCTATTTAAATTTTGTTACACGAATAGAGCCTCTGCAAAAAAAAAACCGTGGTTTACAGTACAATACATATTATAACACAAAACTATATTTTCAGTTTCAAAATAAAAACTAGCTGCACTATATTTTCTGACCACTTTGGTTAAACTGAAAACTTTTCAGCAGACCAACAGACTGAACTCATGAAGTATATTTTTTACGGTGCCTGAAATAACAGATGGAATTTTTGAAACTGTTCCTCGCTTTAATGTTTTAACTTCACTTTTTAGATAATGTATGCAGGCATTTAGAGCACATGCAGTGCCATCTAAAAAATTGATGAGGAAACTTATTTTTTTTTGAGGTTATTAATACATACTTATTTATTAAATTTTTAAACTATCTATTTGTAAATATAATACAAATTTTGTTAAATACGATGAGAATTTTAAGGTTACAGGTTGTTGCCTGACATTTCGTTTGAGATACACCTGTCATGGTCACGAGCTGACTGTAAAAAAAAATTTGTCAAGGCAAGTCCACAATAGAACATCAATAGTAGCGCGATTCTGTACAGTCGGTCCTGTTGAGTATCGAAAGTTTGACATTTAAAATGTACTGCCAAAATAGTTCCTACGACGCCCGTCAGAGGTGCTGATCAGATTTTCATACAAAATTTCTCAATGACAGGTCGGTTGTCGGTAGTCGATGGTAGTAGAGAATCGAGCTAAAGAAGCTATCACTTTACCGTTCTCTTGAGATAATAATAAATTACCTTTATAATATCTCACTCTGCTCTAAACACTCCTCAGTAAACATTTCATCAAACAAAAATACCTTCCACGCCCTACAATTCTTCGCAATAACTCAACATTAATATTTCTCTCACAATCCGCGTGTAAAACGTCGTAAGTGCCAGACGTCTTATTTCAGCTGCTTCCGATGACCTTGGAGCAGCTTTGATTCAGAAGAGACTATCACTGCGCTTACGCACTACATCTTAATAATTAAAAAAATGACTGCCTCTTTAGTGCGGTTGATAGTGTGTATCACTGTTGATCATCGGGCAAAGAACTGGTCTTTTCTAAGTAAATAATATTTTTTCTTAGTAGTAACCTGTAGTTTGATAACGTGCCCAGTATATGGCAATAGGCTGACCTCTTATTTCATGGGACTAACATTGTTAAAATTAAACCAGAAGGTATTATATCTACAGACATGATATTACGAATGGAGTAAAAGAAAACAATTACCATGATAATTTCAAACTCTTCTCTAAACACTCTTCAGAAAACATTTCATCAAACAAAAATACCTTCACTCCCTACAATTCTTCACAATAACTCAACATTAATATTTCTCTCAGACACCGTGTCTAAAACGTCGTAAGCGCCAGACGTCTTATTTTAGCTGCTTCCGATGACCTTGGAGCACCTTTGATTAAGAAGAGACTATCACTGCGCTTACGCACTACATCTTAATAATTTAAAAAAATGACTGCCTCTTTAGTGCGGTTGATAGTGTGTATCACTGTTGATCATCGGGCAAAGTACTGGTCTTTTCTAAGTAAATCATATTTTTTCTTAGTAGTAACCTGTAGTTTGATAACGTGCCCAGTATATGGCAATAGGCTGACCCCTTATTTCATGGGACTAACATTGTTAAAATGAAACCAGAAGGTATTATATCTACAGACACGATATTACGAATGGAGTAAAAGAAAACAATTACCATGACATTTTCATACTCTGCTCTAAACACTCCTCACAAAACATTTCATCAAACAGAATACCTTCACTCCCTACAATTCTTCACAATAACTCAACATTAATATTTCTCTCAGACACCGTTTCTAAAACGTCGTAAGCGCCAGACGTCTTATTTTAGCTGCTTCCGATGACCTTGGAACATCTTTGATTGATTTAGGAGAGACAGATTTATATTCGGCCTGTTTGCTCTCCCGATAGAGTAATTGAATTTTTTCTTGTACATGTTTTGGCTTTTTTGGTCTTGATTTTGTGTATTGGGTCTTGAGTGGACGAAATTGTTTGATAGTTCAAAATTAAATAACTGTGAAAAACTGTTGCTTCTTTATTTTACTTTAGTGGCTGTAGTTAATATAGAAGGTAAGAAGGCTTATTGAAACGATATGCTGTGTTGATCGATGGTTGAGTGCGTTATGTAAAAAAAGGTTTGGGCTCGCACCCTAAGCGAAAATCATACCCCTAGACCAACGAGCCGATTAGTCTGATGTCTAAAATGTATTATCGCCATATAAATTGTATGTTCATTCATTAACACACCCCATAAATATTTCAAAGATAAACAACTTATAATCATTTAAGATAACAATTTTATCAAATCTCTTAAACCACTTGTTATTATTAGATGGCTTAAGAATAACTGTATTACGGATTGACTGATACTAAAGTAATCCTCGTTATCTCTAATCAACATCAAATAAAATATTACTGATAAACTATCTTATAGATAAATTAAGTAACAGCAAATATAAAAAACGGTTAGGAATTTAAATTTATCTCTTTATAATTTTACTTTGCAAAAGTATCCAAACATAATTATTTTAAAGGAAAACTAAGTTATTAGGTATCTAACACATACTTACCAGGGATTGTATTGGATGTGAAACAGAGAAACATAAATGTTAAAGAATAAAACCTACAAGTAACATTTTCATATACAAGCACTCACGTACAAAACACTCAATAAACAAGTATTTCAAAAGCCATTGTTATACATAAAGGCTTCAACTTGAAACGTTAGCCTCCGTGACAAATAGCGTAGCACTAGATGTTTCATTACCCACGCGTCTGTCGTAGCTATCTCGTAGCGGCGTAGCGTCGTAGCGACGTAGCGATGTAGCTTCGTAGCTCTACAAAGTATGAGTTATGTGACGTATTCTATGTGAAGTGGGCATGTCGTAGAATATTTATATTCGTAGCTTTTGCGGTGGTATGAATAGTTCTGATGTTTTAAATTGAGTCAAAGGCTTCGTTAGTTTGCTATTTCTTGTATTTTACTTATTTGTATGACACTATAATATAAGATTATGTTTGTGCAACGTAAAGTAAATAGTTTTGTTCAGGAATGCTTTAGAGTGGCTATTTTAACCAGGACAAGGCTAGGAAAGCATAGTTTGAGGTTAGTGTGCTTCTACATGCAAGAGACTAATGTAGTAGAAGGCTAAGAATTTGTTTCGGGAATTATGTTCTTAAGTCATTCTAACAGAAAAGCTAGCAATAGAGGTATTTTAAAACTGTACCATTAGAACAGTTTTGTCTTTTTGCTTTTATTATCAGACAAAAAAAATGGGTAGTTATTAAAACAATTTAATGTGACTTTATTGTGGCATTATTTTTTTGTAATATACATTATACAATTTATACGACGTCTATTACGCGGTGGTCATCGTTTCGATTCCCAGTCGACACAAATATTTGTGCTACCCATAAATAATTATTTCGAGGCTCGTTGTACTGCTCACTCGTTGTTTGTATGTTTGCAAGTCAACTGTCAGTAAGTCACTGACAGTTGACTCTGTCTATATTTGGTATAGAAGTTGTCATTAAAAAATCAAAGAGAAAAGACTTTACAATAACTACAATAAGCGTATCAAAAGTAAAACTACATTTCGATCCCAACGTTTACAAATCCAATTGGTCCGGATTTAATTAATTGCAGTGAGTTAATTAATCTCAATGATTAATTTCAAAAGTTGAATTGAGGATTTTCCATTAGTGTTATCAGCTTATCTCGATCTAAAGTGCTGTGCGGAGATTATCAAAAACCACTTTGTTTTATTCTTTACGATTTTGAAACTGTTATAAGTGTTCAGGTATGCTGGTTTTTTATTTAATAGTAAGTTGGTTTTCAATCTAGGTCTCTAGAATATATTTAGGAAAATAGCTATAAAATAATTTTTAATAAACATTTTTGACGTTTTTGACCGTCGTTGTGATCACAGGTTCGGTTCCCAGATTGATCAAAATGTTGGGATCTATTCCCATCATTTAAGAAAGCGCCAATTAAATGAAACAAAAAGTCAATAATTAAGTAATAAGATAAAATATTTACTAAAAAATATACGGGCGTGAAGTTTTCACTACGAGCAATTCCTGAGGAAGATATAATCTGTTGAGGTTTTCTATAAAGTTAATTTTAATCTGGGCGTATATTAACTAATAAACGTTCAACAACAGTTTTAAACTTATGACATTTAGTTACATTATTAAACTTATAAACTAATCCTTTAGTAACACTAAAAATTTGCACAAAAGTCATTATAACGTCCAATATTTAGACTACCATAAACAAAGACTTATATTCCTAGAACGTGCAAAACGAAATACAAAGATACTTAAGAAATACATAAAATTGTATACATAAAAGTACTTTAAGTGCTTAAGTACCAAAGTAAGTTAGAACCTTTAATTAAGCTTTAGAGCCTGAAAACTTAATCATCCATTTCACTTCATAACTTAAAAGCTTCCAGGATCTAATATTTTTAGCTTTTATTACTTTCACGTCTGAAAATTAAGTGAAGTATTAATTTTAAGAAGATTTATGGAGATATAAAGGAATTGTTATGTTTTTGGAAGACAAATGAAACTCTTTCAGTCAGAAATATTTGTGTCAAAATTGTTGATATGTAAGTTTGTATGGCTTTTACAAGTTCACGGCTCAACCGCTGAAACGATTTTGATAAAATTTTACTTGTGGTTAAAGACAGCTAAGAGTTTAATTTCAAAAAAGCTTCTAAACTTTAAGCAGGAGCAAAGTGCTGCGATTCATCTAATACTTTCAATTACTTAGTCTGTAGCTCAAATCTAAAGTCATAATATAATAAAGTACTAAAACTAATTTTGTTAGATTCGATTCGAAAGATTCTATAATTATGACAATCTAAATATAACAAGATTTTTAAAAATTTCTGATTTTAACTAACAAGACTAACACACAAAAAAATTACTCAATAAGTGTAAACGCATATAAAAAAGTAACACTTCATCCCATCCAAATACAAACCGCACCTACCATCACTTAACCTCCAACACAATGAACGCCTACTCTCAACACAAACACATCTAATCCACTCTACTATAAATAGTTTCAACAATATAACCCAGGATCAAATGACGTCACAATAACAGGTGTCGGAATACAATCAGACGGTTAAGCTTCTTGTACGAGAATAGACGGTAAATCCGTTCAATGGACTGTCCAAGGAAACTTGATCTAATAATAAATGCTTTAGAAATATTATCGTTGTTTTGAGAAATAATAGACGATTTTGTTGGTTATAAAATTGAGGTAAGGTTACTACAAAGGGTAGATACAGAGAGTATAAACTCATGTATTATCCCGTAATTGAACCAAAATTTCTAACAAAAGATGTTCTTTTTTGCCAGGTTTTACATTCTCAACAAATCGGTAGAACAGATTAAGGTAATAATATCGTAATTTTAAAATCCATGCGTGCACATCCGCAGGCCTAAATTTCTAAATTATCAGCCACAAAAAACCAAAATTTGTCCACGATATTACCTAGGTCAATTGGGCAATTTACTATGTCGGGAGACGACCATATGTGAATTAAATTTGTAGTGAGTAGTTGTTATTTGAGTAACATTTAAAGGGCCGTAAATAACGATTAGAGAACGTGTAATAAAGTGTAAGGCTTAACTTCAACACCTTGTAAAAAAAACTTTAAAATAACCAAACAAACTCCAAAAACAAAATTAAAGTTGAAACTTTTAAAACTGAAGCCATTTATAACGTCCAAACTAATTAGCAAGAGAGCTAAGACTTCACGTGTCACTGTATAAATTGTTCAAGATGAATGAGCTCTGCCCAGCTCCTTAATGGCGCGATCCATCATCTATTATAAACTACAACTATTGTTACTGGATGTTCACTTTCTTAGATATTTTATACATTTTAGCCAAGTCTTTTGGATAACGGCGATTTAAAACTACCACTATTAGCGTGCATATACGATCGTTTTCAAAATCAATATAAATCATACATGTATTTATTTACTTAAGATAGTCGTTATCACGCCTGAATCTAACGCTAGCTTGGAGTCGTGGTATGCCCATATGATATGAGCTTGCAAGCAACCCACGGCCACTCTTTGGAACTCGGTCTCGAGTAACACGCTTATATGCGTGCTAAATTTTGTATTCGTATATTATCACACACATATTATTTCGGAGTGTTCGCTTGAAACTATCATTACCATTACGTTAGTCATGTTCCAGCATCGATAGATTAATATAAATAATATAATAATTAATTATATAATAATTAATCGATAGATTTATGGAATCCTTTATAAGAAAAATATTGTACATGTTTATACATAAAGGCATCACTTAACCACATATATGGGGATCTTCTTAGTCCTAACACTTTGTTGAAAGATGAAAGTGTAATACTTCTTTTGAACCTAAATATAACGAACATATAGTCATCTTTGTGCAATTGCATACCGTTGAGATATAAACAGTGGTTATACAGAGGACACATAGTGGTGTCATACATACTAGTAACCATGCATTGTCAAGATAGCATGATTAGTTTACATACAGGCAGCTATAAAGTGTCAAGGTAACCGGTCAAGTTTCCTTGTCATGTATAATAGTAGATTTATAGCCAGAAATTTACTGAATGCTGTACCAAGCTTGCTACTGACTTTGTAATACATTTAACAGTCATTAGAATGTGAAGTCAACAATATGTTATAGAAATTAGAAAATAGACATTTTGAACAAACGTTTAGCTAACAGTTTAACAAACGCAAGTAATGAATATACGAAGGTATAAATAAAACGACGAAATTAAAAGCTTAAATCCCTAAATAAAAGAAACTCATTACGTTCAAACCAAAACACGCGTTAAATCTTCTAAAGCGAAATTTCCATAATAATTGTCTAACATCCATTAACCATTAAGACCCATTGTCAAAATCATAAAAAAAATCAATAGCGCCGTAAATTGAGTTCGTAGGTCCGGGATGGCAGCATTATGTTAATGCGGGACATCCCGGGATTTGACGGATCCTCTCCGGGACAATTTATAGCTTATTGTGATGTTCAAGGACAATGCGATGCGAATTTCTGATGAATCAATGCTGTATAATTGATGAGTTGCGATGAAAATGAGGAGGCAGGTTAATAGGTTCATGCTAACTATATCCCGTGCGAACTTTGATTGCACTATTCAGGTTCGTTTCGAGTTCAGTGACCTTTGATTTAGTTTGGCTGATTGTTTTGAGATTATTGCTATGTAGAGCGCAGGTATTTCGACTTCTAAAACACTTAATCAGCTAGTTCATCATATTTCGCGAAAAATAATAATATGTTAGATAATATTAAAATTTCACTTCTATCGCATCATATCAATATTAATGTTATAGTCTGACAACATAGTAGAGAGCGTGGGCAAGCAAGACTTAACTAGATTAAATATAATACAGAAGTAATGTAGCTGCATCAAACAGGTCACTGTCAGCTGCATAACTGCGGATCACTGATGTTATAAATTCTTAATTTTGTATACCTTCGCCAGCCGCGAGCCTTACATACAACTCTCTTTTATAGTTCAACAACTTAGTGGTGTGCCTTGTGTGGAAGATTCGCGGCAGAAGGATGTGTACAAAATTCAGAATTTAGAACATCGGTGACCCGCAGATTAATGCATCTGACAGTAGCCTATTTGATTATATAAATGACTTTGTTTTGGCAATATACAGAATTAACAATAAAATCTATATAAATCGTGCATGCCAAGGCTCTCTACTGAGTCATCGGCTTATAACAGAAAATCTAAACATATCTGCTTACGTAAACCGTCGGAGTTCATCTGACAATTTAGATTTTCATCGCTAAAACGTAGCGTATGAAATTCTAATAAGAAAACTGTCACTCTGTCATTCAAAATGTTTTCATGTGAATGAGCAATCTTAATTAGAAGCTTAATGGTGTTGAAAATGGGTTAAGTAGGTTAAAGGTCAGTTTTGTAGGCTAGAAATATGTGTTAGATAAAGTATCTAGTAGATAAAGAGACAGCAATTGTATAAAAATAACTGTGAAAATTCTATGAGACGGATATTTTAAAGTGGTGAAATTGGGCCTTAGTTTCTTTTATGACGTTCGTTTTGGATGCGATAGGAGCTAATATTGATGACTCTGTGATGTGGTTGGTAGTCTATCGGGAGGTCTCGGGCTCAATACCTGGGTCGATCAAAGTGCTTTATGTCGCTTCATACTTAAAGAATAGTTGTCCGAGGTTGGTAACATGCCTAGTAGGTATACAGCTATAGGTTCGCCTGATAAATCTGTTCCCTAGTCTTTTACACGGCCAAAAAACATACACCTGAGTCCTGGGAATATGCTTTTACTTTTTTATGTTAATGTCAACCTGGCTGTTATTCGTCTATTGCAGCCAGTTACAATTAAACCAGCCAATTTATATTACACTGGCTTTTACCCGCGACTTCGTTCGCCACCTGAATTTTCCCATGGGAATGCGTGGGGTAAAAAGTAGCCTATGTCCTTTCTCGAGTATCAAAATATCTTCATATCAAATTTCATGCAAATTGGTTCAGTAGTTTAGGCGTGATTGAGTAACACGCAGACAGACAGACAGAGTTACTTTCGCATTTATAATATTAAATAAGTATGGATTTCACCCCCCTTATGAAAGACATTCGACAGGTCTGTTTGCGAACCGTCCCACAGCTAATCCTTCTTTACCGCCCCATTTGCTAACGAACCGTCAATTAAATAACATGATCTAATGAAGGAACTTCAGAATAATCTATCATCCCGATAACAAATCTTGATTTTTCTCAGATCAATCATTTTAAATTGACTTGGAGGATTATAAAAAAGCTGGCGGGTAAGTGCCGCTTCAATCCAAGAACTGGATTTTGATTGATGAGGTCAATCCTGTGATTTTGGCGACAAAACGTATTTGATCGTTGAGGTCCGCGCTTTTGTTTGCAGTAATTAGAAAGTGATATACAATTTTGAAATGTTTAAAAAAAAATTGAAAATAATACTCATTTGTTTCGTTTCTCTCTCGAAAATAACTCTATCTAATAGCAAAAGCCTTATCAAAAACAAAACAAAAATTTTGTGTAAACATACACACGTAGCGAGGGATCTTAACCTATAATCGTCGTGATAACGTTTGTGAAGAAAACGTTAGCAGATACATAACATATTTCCATAACATATTTATAGCGTAGGATTTACAAACAAACATACAAACATAAAACTCGACTGACACCCACACTTAAAACAGTTCTTTGTGGTTCACACAAAGAGTTTATCCAAGCGGGATTTGAATCCACTACCCACCATGCTTTGCACCCACAAACAGACAACAATATTCTTCACAACTTTATAGCAGACAAATAATGCTTACCAGTTTTATAAAACACCTTAAAGTTTCAGGTAAAATATCTATTGTACCATACCACTAAGAAATTAAAAGAATCATATACTTTACTCCAGTTTTCTTGATGTTTTGGTACAAGTTGTACTTGGTAGTAGTTGAGATCGCGAACTGTCTCACTCCGATTTCTGAGGTACATTTAGCGGTAGGTTATCTATTCAATAGCGTTTAAGCTCATATAAAAACAACGCTATTGAATAGATTAACTATCGCTAAATGTATTCAGAAACCGGGGGTCAATCGGTCAATTGATTAGCCAGTCAGGCAGTCAGTTAGTCAGGCAGTCAGTCAGTCAACTTCATCATAAAAAAAACTCAGTCCGCATCATGCTTTAATCTGAAAATAGGGGTTTATTTTTGCACTCTCATTTCAAACTACAAATTACTATCGATTATTATCGTCTGCGTTATTTAGCCTAAAACACTTAAAACTTTAGCACAAACACCCAATCTCGGGACAGACAGGCCATTAAAGTTACAAAAACACATTATAAAGGTCACACACAATGACACAACGATGTATTTAAATTGCTAATGAATATTGGAAGATAATCGATTGAACAGTTTTGAAGTAATCACAAAACTAGATTAGCTAGATATTTAAAGGATTACTATTCTTAGACTAATGTTTCACTAGGTTTCTTGCAGCTTACATAATAATAATAATATAGTCTTACTTTGACTACTTTAATAAAGTCTTAAAAAGGGCCCTAATGACATAATCTTCAGGAGAATTATGTAAGAATAAAGAAGAATTGTTTAGTTACGGTGATATCTGCTCTTTTACCTACTTGTCGGATGTATGAATAATATAAAGAGCTGTCCTGGGTTTTAAAACAGGCCTTGAGCACGGTCAACATTTTTAAGGTTACGCAAATGTTAATTGAACTTGTTGCAATAGCTTAAAGACGTGATTCCAAGATTTTAATATGAGTTTGTTAAAAGTGAACGTGCAACGGTTTTCTTATTCTTCGGACACCTTTTAAACTGAAATTTACCTACAACTATTATAATGTTACCTTGGCTTCAAATAGCTAAAACTAACACAGCTACCTTAAACCTGAAACAGTATAAAAGAACAAGTCATTGCTCATTTCAGAACGTATAACGTATAATTCACCAAATTAATTATTTATAAATGTTATATTTGACCACCTACAATTCTCACAGTCAAATTACACGTTACAATATTAAAACACCCACGACCTACAGCTGTCTAAGGGCTAGACACTGAAAAAACAAAGTGCATATTATATTTCTCTCCTTGCAGTAAAAGCCGAATGGCATAAGTTTATTAACACACGAGTACCGAGATTCTCTATCACTATTGACTACTGACAACCAGCTACTATCGAAAAATTTCGTATGAAAATCTGATCAGCGCCTCTAACAGGCGTCGTAGGAACTATTTAGGCAGTACATTTTTAATGTCATACTTTCGATACTCGACAGTACCGAATGTAGAGAAACACGCTAGAGGGCTTAAAACCTAGGAGACAGTATACTTTATGGGACGTCTTAGTAGCAATCACCATTTTCCTTTAACCTTAATATAAAATATGGTAAGGTTGGATGCCTTAATGTTCTTGAAGGAATATAATGTTTCTTAGGCACAGGCTAGTCCACCATGATAAATATGGGTCCGACTTCCGTGATGAAAGAAGCATCAGCCCTTCTCCTAAAGGAGGAGAATTTACCTCACAGTAGGACAATAACGGGTTAAAACTTTACTAGCAATACTATGGTAGTATAAAGATCTCGATTAAAATGCTAACTAAGAACAGTTTTACAAATCGTCTTGGCAAACGGTCTGAAGCGCCGATAACAGTTTTACAGGTATTCTAGATAGTATGAAATGAGCCAAGTATTTTTAAAGCTAAGTTTTGTCACTGTTAAAGGCAAACTTAAATGTAATTGACATTCTACTTACGTAATATCACCATCTTATAGTTAAGAAAATATATACGACTAGTGTGTAGTACAGCCAAATTATGGAATGTCCCTGTTTTTAAACTCTGGCCAGTTTCAACTGAAAAAGTACCAGATTAGCTTATTAAGTAGATTATTGTTAGATCTATTCATGCACTTACTGTCGTTTTATCTTTTGCCACTTAATTATCAGCCGTGAAACCGGTCCTTAATATCGTACGACTTTATAACATACAAGTTTAACTGAAACTAAAGCTATTTTGTACTATACACGAATCAAATTCACGAAATATTACTTTTGTACCATAATAATAATATTAAATCCGAATCCTCGAATGCTGTACTTCCAAGCTCTTCCACAATGTAATGTTTATTTTTAGACACTTAAACCTTTTTTTAGCAATTTCAGTGCCCAAAACCAAAATTAAACTTTATATAAACTCATTCAATAGTTCTCTATTCAATTACACAGCAGTCCCTATCAAATTGCAATCAGTTTCACTAATTACTAAGGTGAAGGGCGCAGGTTAAACCTTTTGCTAACTTTGCTGAGGTCCTGCGGGCATTGTGATAGTTACCTTTAGAAAATGTTTCTATAGGTATAGTTACTTAGTGATTAATGTGGAGTTAATGACCTTATATGTGTGGTGGATTAATTGTTTTATCTTTTTTACTTGGAAATGATTAAGGAGTACCTGATTACAGCTTCTAGAATGAATTCGATGCTAATGATAACTTTATGGTGCATTCCTGATTATTTAAAAGTTTTAATCAAAATTTTACGTCTGATCATGTTGTCAACAGTGCGTGAGGTACTAAAATTTGATTCCTGTTCGGTAAAACACTGTAGTTCCTTGTTTGCGTACTTGTCAATGTCCTTGTAGAGAAGAACCGTAGAAAAGATGAACCGTATGTGTGGAACTTAATAAAAACATGGTACCAAAGAACAACTTTTCGGGATTTGTTTTTAATACACGGAATGGGTTCATACCTCCATTACCCAAAAATAGAACAAATAACTAACGTTACCTTTCTCCTTGTTACAGATGCGGCACTAGCACCAATGGAACCACAACACAATGACAAACCCTCCACACAGAAGGGCTGAGATGAGCCCACAGCCTTACAACAGCACACACGACACATACTTATACCCTTCCAAAAGACCTCCCGACGTCAAAAACAACACAATCAAACTAGAATCAAACTCCAGTGATTTCATGAAACTTGTTGAAGATTTCAGTGACTATTTCTATGGTAACGTCTCCCCAGAATTCAATCATACAGACTTGGATAGTTTCGCAAATTGCAGTTTTAACGGTACATTTAATATATCATGTTTTAATCGTCAAGTTGATGAATCGGAACAGAATTTGTGGGCGTTATTGCTGTTGATATTTCCGTTTTTCACGTTGTTCGGTAATGTGTTAGTTATAATGAGTGTTGTGAGGGAGAGGACGCTGCAAACTGTGACTAATTATTTTATAGTGAGCTTGGCGGTCGCTGACTTACTTGTCGCTGTTGTTGTTATGCCGTTTGGAGTTTATTATTTGGTGAGTTTTAGATTTTATTATTTAATTAAGTGTAATAGTATAAAGGCCAAATTTTTTGCGCCACTAAAACAATATATATGATTTCTTTTCTCGGAGAAAGTTTGCCTATGTAAACAAACTTTATATTTATTCCACCTCAGGTAAATTGTATGTACAATTATGTATAATTCATAACCAAAGTAGATATATTCGTATTTTTATACGTAAACCATTTTTTTAAAATTATATTACCAATGTTTTTTTTTACTTTTTAAATATGCAGGAAAACACCTCAAAATTCTCTTGAAAAACCAAACTTTACAATTAGTAAAATTTACATATTAAAATATATTAAAACATTGATTTAATAGGTAATTACATTGCTTCATGATAAACAAAAAATTCTATAATAATCACCCCAAAACAAAAAACATAAAAATCTGAACAAAACCCCCAAATATTCACAATGCATTTCAAACGCAAACTACTAAAGCCCACACAGTTAACTCTGTCACCGAAACTCGCTAACGCAAGTTATCTAACTGTCTGCTTTAAAACGCAAACGGTTGCAAACAGACAAAGTAGCAAGTTGGAATCCTCTGGCATTCTAACCTAGTGTTGAGGTGAACACATATTAGAGCATAGACTTTTAGTCGTTAAAGTATAGCATATAATAAAATTGTAGGTTACAAAATGCTTTTGGAATGGAGTGGAGTAAAACATCGAGACCAAAATAGCCAATTACTTAAGGCTGGTTTTAGACTTTGCATTCCAAAAAGGAATTTAGAAAATATTAGGAAAATTCAAATGTGCCGTTAAGTCACTATTTCTAATGTCAATACACACGCTGTCAAAATATCTTTGTCATGACATGTTATGTTTAAACCGCTTGTCTTACTCGTAATGCTTCACTACACAAGCTATATCTATATTATCTCAAAATCATTAATTTAGCTCAAATACCACCCATTTTGATTTGGATTTTTGATTTCAAAGGATTTCATTTACATTATTACGACGCGTTTATTTATAAGTAGTACTATGGGAAAAGTCATGACTGTCAGTATCTCTCCACCGACTATATTAACAACAGACTATACGCAACGACAACGTTCAGCAAGCCAACATACAAACCTATCTTTATGTGTACGACCCTCAATGTCTTGTAGCATAGTTGTCAGACAGTAGCGTCACTAACTACTAAACAAAGACCGTATTAAACTGTATTGGAGTAAAGGTTCTGTATATTTGTGGTACAGCTTGATTTCTATGTAAGTATCAGTAGCGACGGCTAGCTATTATAGCGATCAGCGCCTCTAGCGGGCGCCGTAGGAATAATTTCTGCTGTACATATCAATTTTTTTTTTTTTGTTATTCCATAGTACCGACTGCACAGAATCGCGCTTCAAACTATTTCCTTAAGTGAGTATATAATTTTAGTACAAAACCCCCTTTAACTTTTCGATACGGGAAGACTAGATTACTGATTAAGCAAAAATTTATGTATTTTGTATAGTTGAAAAAAAATTATTTCGAAACAAATTTGACTTTCTTAACTATGGATTTATAATGTAGTTTTCTTTATGTATTAGACATATCGTGCGCTATTATGTATTAAACCACGTCTTACTCTCAACTCAGAAGGCAGATATTAGATAATGTCACGCTTGCTTTATAAAAACACGGAACAGCGACTAAAGCTTTACTTAAAATACGCCTCTTTGCTTTTCGTCAAATATTTATATCCTTAGAATCTCTTTTCATACCATATAAAAGATAAACAAACACCCACACAAGCTCCTGAGCAAATATATCTAAAAATAAAGCCATCTATTTTTAACCTACACGCATCATAAACCTTCCAGCCCACACACAAACGTATTCAAGCGTGAAGATATCTAAATAACTCGAAAAACCATCACAAAACATATTATTTTCTCTAAACCTGACTCTTACATCAAAGTCACATACAAAATTTGTCAATAAACTAAGGTTTGTCAATAAAACTAGTTTCATGATAACGCTGTATTCTTTCGGCTATGAAAAAATAGGCTATCAAAAATAAGACATACACAGTAAAACTATAGCCCATACTTTTATAGCCGAGAGGCCATTTTATGTGAAACACCCGTATACGGGAAAAAATCCCGTAAATTTTTTTAGGGTACCACACGAATTTCATTTGGTCATAAAATTGTATAATAAAATTATATTCGCTATACGATTGAGCTTTTGGTGATAGTTGCTTTTCTTAAGTAATAGATATTTTATGGTTCATAGGCGTTGCTTTAAATATATCGAAGTAAATAAAGATTTTATTGATCTTTTATAGTTTTTCTTACTTATAAAGATTTCATTAATTGATTGGGAATCTATTAAGTTCATAATCTGATTAAAAATGTTTGTTTTATTTTCTATAAAATAATAGCTGCCGTTACTTCAAGTTTTATTACTATTATGAAACTTTACGCAATGACAACAAATACAAACTGAAATGAACCCAGAAACAACGTGTTTCTGTTTAGACTTTAGACAATTGGAATATTAGAACTATACTAATAGTTTAAGTAGTCACTTAATTAGTAAATAGCTTAGGCATGCACATGCACATATTATATAGATAATAATAAATTATTCTGTGTATTTGCAAAAGATAGTAGTTATAAGATAACATAGTAACTATAAATCCACCAGCTACGAATCTCACACTAAAGACTGTCTTATCAGTAAACATATGATAACATATTTATTGATAGTATAAATAAATCTTGGTCTACAATTATTTCACATAATTCTCCGCAGAAACTCAAAACCTTCTACAGTCACGAGCAAAAAAATAGCCTCACATATTCAAACAATCTGAAATGCAAAATATACGTAGACCAATATCTATCTTGTTCAAACAAGTGTTACATACAGTATTGACTTTATATCTCGATACATTATTGCTCTTGTTCTTAACGCACGATGTTTTATTTATAGCCGCTTTACATCAGAATCTATAATGCCTAATCTGCTTAGAAAAGAAAAAGAAAATAGTTTGTGTTTAATTGCAATTACTAATTTTACAGTGTTCTCTAAATGGTTCTGGGTAGTAACGCTCGTATGTCAATGAGTAACATTGAAAAGGCCTATTTTTACTCTCCGTCTTTAACTGAAAATTTCATCGAAGTGGTATCATTGGTTAATACCTTGCAAAGAAGGTATTGTAAATAAATCTAAAACGATGTGTTATTTGATAAAAATATTATGCATTAATATAATTTCATAACTAAATGTTTGCAATAAATATCTGATTATAAAAATGAGTTCTCAAAATAATTGAACACTTTTTTCTGCGTTGATCTTAATGCATAATATACGTAGACCAATATCTATCTTGTTCAAACAAGTGTTACATACAGTATTGACTTTATATCTCGATACATTATTGCTCTTGTTCTTAACGCACGATGTTTTATTTATAGCCGCTTTACATCTGTAATGTCTAATCTGCTTGAGTGAAAGTTTTACTTCTGTAGATTTGGTTTTGTGGTTAATTGTGGCTGCTGATTTTGAAGTGATGTGTCTGTGCTGATAATTTATTTTAGTATAAGGGACTTCTAAAAGGAGAAAAAACTATGGTCGATAGTTTTTTCATGTATGCTCATCTATTACCTCGCCTTCTCTGGACGGATTTTCAGCGTTTTTGTTACTTTTTTTCATCATGCAAAATCTCCGACTAAAACAAGTGGTTCTGGAAATAATTTAACTTTTCTTCCCACGTTATTTTAACTTTGTAAACGAACTGTCAAAATTGTTTGGACAATCGTAACAATAAGATTTACGTACTAATGTATTCTGCTTTAATTTGTTGTAGTGTAGATGTAGAGTAAGAATTATATAAAACTAATGTGTATCCTAATAAAGTTTAGTTTGATGTCAACATTCGTTTGTTTCACTACTCCACAAGTCCCATCCTCGCATGGCGACCGTGACAAATCGGGCGATCATCGCGCGCGTGATATGACACCTTGCCATATACGTACGAAGAGATTTTGCTAGTGATATTACAATGGAAATGTTTCATTATAAATCGGATTTTTGTGACGACGGCCTGTTTATAATTCGAGATGGGTACCACGCAGTCAAACTCTAAGGAGGAGCTGGTAATAGCCCAAACTTCAAGTGGAGGTCAAAATTCGGCAGATCAACTTTTGTACCATACAAATATTACCAACATCATTTTGATTGTGATAGCCTTGGTATTGGCTCTTGGAGGCGTCGCTGTGGCCTATCGTATGTATAGGAGATGCCATAAAAGGATGGTAGAAAGACATGCCACTGATATTATTTTGAGAAGGTACGCGAGCATTCTTCGCGGTCGTCGTCCAGCATTTGATGTAGAAGAAGGGCTGCAGAGCGAGAGAGTACGCGGAAAATAATATGATAATTGAAATATATAGTGCGATTACAGTGCGATTAAAGTGCGGTTAAAGTGCAGTTAAAAGTGCGGTTATAGTGTCTAGGAACTTTAAGGTAGTCGTAGTTTACTCCAAAATAGTGTTGCAGGTATATCGGCAGCCTGGTATGTATTATGTACACGTACGTATTATTATTCTAATGTTTTCATGGCAGAATTTTTAAAAGAATTATGTAACGGATTGATAAATATCAGATCTTATTTAGTAAAAATTGGTCCTAAGAGACGTCAGGAAAATATATGTAAGAAAAAGTCAAGTGAAGCCGATATTTTGTATGAACAATATAAAAACTATTTTGAAGAAATAAGTAAGGTTAAACAGTATAAACCTATATCTGAAATTAAATTAATTGATAGACATTGTGAAGATATTGAAAGATTATATTTAGAAATTATTGATTTATGTACAAGTAAGCAAACACAAACAAATCTCTCCACAATGGCTAAATTTGAATTAAAAGTCGCGCTTAGTCTATTACCAGTTATGAATGACACAGAATTAAACACAAAACAATTAATAGACAGTATAGAATACTATGATTCTGTTATAGATACCGATTCAAAAGACAATCTAATTAAGTTTGTTCTAAAAAGTCGACTTTCCCAGGCGGCTAAATTGAGATTATCTACAAATTATGACAGTGTAGCTGAATTAGTCAAAGACATGAAATTACACTTATTACCTAAGAAATCATACACAGCCATACAAAACAAATTGCACTCTATTAGACAAAATGAAATGACGGTATCGGATTTCGGCCAAGAAATATCAAGTCTATTTGTTGATTTGACGATTTCGCAGTCCGACGGGAATGCTCATAGTTATGATGTATTAAAACAAGTCAATGAAAAACTCGCAATAAAGCGCTTTGCGGATGGGTTGCGAAACCGTAGATTGAGCACCATTGTAGCTGCAAGGAATTTTGACTCGTTAAACGACGCTATACAGGCAGCGTTAGACGAAGAAATTTCTTCGGCTACTAATTCATCAGATATTTTGACTATGCAAGGTAATAAATATCAACATTTTAGTAATTACAGAGGTAATCAAAGGGGTTATTATTCGAGCTCGAATCCGAGAGATTATTTTCAGCAGCGCGTTACCGGACGGGGTTGGTTCACTCGTCCATACCGCGGCCGATCTCCCCGACGAGGATTTCGAGGTAGGTCTTACCATAATAATAATTACCAAAACAGGCAAAACCGCCGTGGCGGTCAAGTTCAGGCTATGACCAGGGATGGTAATTCCAGCGATAATAATGCCGAGGATAAGATCTACGAGGAAAATCTGGATCAGTTTTTTCGTGACTAAAAATAAATTTATTTTTTCGTACGATAATTCATTATTAACTAGCTTAACCTTAAATGGTGCGGAATATTTGTGGCTAATTGATACCGGAGCATCAATTTCAGCTGTAAAATATGATATCATCGTTAATCAAAATATTCCTTTACATAAATGGCCAACTACAATAAATGGTATTGGGGGCAA
Source organism: Anticarsia gemmatalis (assembly GCF_050436995.1). Taxonomy (NCBI): domain Eukaryota; kingdom Metazoa; phylum Arthropoda; class Insecta; order Lepidoptera; family Erebidae; genus Anticarsia; species Anticarsia gemmatalis. Next base: position 779,899 of record NC_134756.1, on the reverse strand, counting down.
AGTACAAGCAATTGGATACGCGTATTTACAATTAGGAAAGAAGGGACATCATTTTAGTCACAAGTTTTATGTTTTTAATTCATTGCCATGTAAGGCCGATGGCATCATCGGATACGATTTCTTGACCAAGTTTCGATCATGCATAGATATAGAAAGTAAACAAATGACTTTAAACACGTTTAACAACAGTAAGATAGTTATACAATTAAACAGTAAAGCTATACAATCTTTCAATATTCCTTCTAGATCGGAATCTATACATTATTTAGATACGAGTATGGATGAGGAGTGTGTGGTCTGTGCAGCCGAGTTGTGTGACGGTATTTTTATGGCAAGCGCCATAGTTTCACCAGTCAATGGCAAGATACCTATTCGCATCCTCAATACATCGGAAAGTGACGTAACATTACACGAAATTAAACCAGTTATTCATAAGTTAAACGATTATAATTTATGCTCATTTGAAAATAGTTCAAGTAGTGTCGAGCGCGTTAAAACTTTGTTGTCAAAATTAAACTTGAAACATTTGAATTTAGAAGAAAAGATTTCCGTTCAAAATCTATGTGCCAAATACGCTGACATATTTTATTTACCGGGAGATAAGTTAACAACTACGCCCATTTATAGTCACAAAATACAACTAAAACAAAATACTGACACTGTATATGTCAAGCCGTACAGATTGCCGCACTCTCAAAAGTTTGAAATTCAAAAACAAATTAATGATATGTTATCTCAAGGTATTATAGAGCCTTGTAAAAGTGAATGGTCAAGCCCAGTCATTTTGGTACCTAAAAAACTTGATCCTACCGGAGAAAAGAAATGGCGGTTAGTCATAGACTACAGGAAATTGAATAACTGCATTAGAGACGATAAATTTCCATTACCCAATATATCAGATATCCTTGATTCTCTTTCCGGATGTATTTACTTTAGTCATCTTGATTTGTACCAAGGATTTTATAATGTGAAATTAGATGAAAATAGCCGGAAATATACAGCCTTTTGTTCCGGACAGTACCAAATGACAAGGATGCCAATGGGTCTCAAAACGAGTCCCAATTCGTTTTCGAGAATGATGAACATTGCAATGGCCGGGTTGACATATGAAAAATGTCTAGTATATTTAGATGATTTGATCGTTTACGGGAAAAATCTAAATTCAGCTATTAAAAATCTATTAGATGTGTTCGATCGGTTGCGAGAAACTAACTTGAAGCTTAACCCCACGAAGTGCGAATTTTTCAGGAAAGAGATGCTATATCTTGGTCATGTAATATCATCGGAGGGCGTACTACCAGACCCAAACAAATTAATTGTAGTGAAAAATTATCCACTTCCGAAAAACGCGGATGACGTCAAGCGATTCGTGGCCTTCGCTAATTATTACAGAAAATTTATTAGAAATTTTGCAGAAATAGTACAACCTTTGAATAACCTGTTAAAAAAAAATATTAAATTTAATTGGACTCAAAACTGTCAGAATTCATTTGATTTATTAAAACAAAAACTAATCAGCCCCCCTATTCTTCAGTATCCAGATTTTTCAGACGATAATATATTCATGCTTCAAACAGATGCTTCAGGCTGTGCGCTAGGCGCTATTTTATCTAATCAAGACGGGAAACCCGTTGCTTATGCTAGCCGAACTCTTAACAAAGCTGAAAAAATGTACCCAACGATCGAAAAGGAATTACTTGCCATTGTCTGGGCCGTGAAACACTTTAGACCATACCTATATGGCCGTAAATTCAAAATCTTAACCGATCATAAACCGCTAATTTATCTTTTTAATATTAAGGACCCATCAAGTAGGCTATTGAAATTTAGGATTCTATTAGAGGAGTATGACTTCATCGTAGAATATGTCAAAGGCTCGGATAATACAGCTGCAGATGCGCTGTCTCGTGTTGCGTTATCATCTAAAGATTTGAAGGATATGCATGAATGCGTAATAAACGTACTCACGCGGGCACAGAAAAGGAAACTAGATATTACGAGTAGGCGCGATAGTTCGGATACTATGGCCTCTACTGACAACTGTTCTGGTCACCCAAGTGTTGTGGAGACTCATAGTAAGCCGAAGCTGTCTATTGAACTTAGATTCATAAATAATAAAACCTTATTTAAGTTAAGGAAAGAAAATATGATAGAAGAAGAAAGTGATTATTTTTCGTTTGTACCAAAAGATTTGGTAATATACATAAAACCAGTATCTCGATCACAACCGACGTCAGGCGCTTTTGTGAGGGAACTGGAAATATTTTGTAGAAAGTTAAGTATAGATGAGTTATATTTTCTTAAGAATAATATTAACAATACGATTATTGAAAGGATAGCGCAGGAAATAAAGAATTCAAGAATATGGACCGGTCCACGGCTATGTATTCTAAAAGATGTGACTAAAATAGAGAATAAAGACGAAAAAAGAATTATACTCAATGATTTTCATCTGTTACCCACTAGTGGTCACGCAGGTATCAGAAAAATGGTAAACAATATTAAAAAATACTACTTTTGGGTTGGAATTGAGCGTGACGTCATTGACTATGTTAGTAAATGTGGTCAATGCCAAAAACAAAAACATTCAGTGCATATCAAAGAACCAATGACTGTGACTACCACAGCACATTCTGCCTTTGAAAAACTTTATTTAGATATTGTTGGGCCAATAGACAAGGATCAGTTAGGCTATTCGTATATATTAACACTCCAATGCGAGTTGTCGAAATATGTAGAAGCTTATCCTTTGGTAACAAAAAGTAGCGCAGAAGTAGCTAAAACATTTGTAGATAATTTCATTTTACGTCATGGGATACCCAGGGAAATTGCGACTGATAGAGGAACCGAATTTATGTCTGCAACGATGCAAGAAATTTGTAAATTACTACACATCAACAAAATCAATTCTACAGCCTATCACCACGAAAGCATTGGCTCACTCGAAAATTCACATAAACATTTAGGCAATTACTTGAGAATACAAACAGACAAACATCCCGAAGCGTGGAGCAGTTGGCTTCCTTACTGGTGTTTTAGTTATAACACCTCCGTTCATACTTCAACTAAATACACCCCTTTTGAGTTAGTTTATGGCAAAAAATGTGATCTACCGAGTAACCTAACTGGAATTGTAGAACCGTTATATAATTATGGCAACTACCCCTTAGAATTAAAATATCGACTACAGGTTTCTGCAAAAGAGGCTCGAGACAATTTGATAAATTCTAAATTAACCAGGAAATTAAAACATGACCGCACTTTGCATCCCATACAGTACAAGAAAAATGATTTAATTTTAATAAAAAATGAAACTGGTAATAAGCTAGCCGACGTTTATTTAGGGCCATATATTGTAATAGAAGATATGTCACCTAATGTTAAAATTCTGAAAAATGGAAAAACAGATGTAGTACATAAAAACCGAACAAAATTGTTTATCCCAAATGAATAATATTAATTCATTTCTGACTATCTGGATTTAACTGCAAATTGTATTGTAATCTGCATTATCATTACGTAATATTTTTTTTAATCATTATTAATGTTTTATCATGTATCTTAAACATATTATTAAATTGCATATTATCGGTTATTATGTTATTAAAACTTAAGGTACTTAGCAAATAAAATAAAAATTGTATTTTATTTTATTTTCTTTATCGGTGGGAGATGTAGTGTAGATGTAGAGTAAGAATTATATAAAACTAATGTGTATCCTAATAAAGTTTAGTTTGATGTCAACATTCGTTTGTTTCACTACTCCACAAGTCCCATCCTCGCATTGTCACCAGCCACTCCTGAGGCTTCGCTTTCGTGGAAGTTGGGTTTAATTTACCCACTGTTACAAAAATGTGTCCATTTTGTGCCAAACTACATCAACACATCAGCTTAGCCATGCTAGAAAACAAACAGACATATCATCGCATCTATATAAATACAGATTTATAAAAAAATAAAAATCTAAAAAAGAAACGTTGCATTTGGTAAGAAAGGTTTCATAAAGTCTACATAATTGCACAGTTTCATATTATAAAAAACAACTTAATTTAAAACACTATTATTATGAAACCTATATATTCAAGCTCTTTGAAACACCAACTCTCTCTCACTAAGAGTAAATACTCGTAATACAACAACACAACTGTCTTTCTCTTGGCCTCCTCCCAGTTACAAACCCGCCCAGTTCCTTGCCAGATTTAATACGGCTTCCAGCGAGTTCATTCCACTGGGTCCTCGGACAGATCCGTTCAAAATAAAACGTACAAAAGAGATTTAGATATAATATGAAAGGATAATACCACGGATATTGAGGAGACTAGAAACGGAAATATTTATTATAGAGCGTGCCTTAGAAAAAAAAATATGTCGTCTAGTTAAAATTTTAATTATAGCAATTTCCACGTTTACGGAACTCAATTAGGATAATATCCGTAAGTGTAAGCAAAAGCAGGATCGATTACCGAATAAGACTTGTTTTTTTTCTCTAATGTGGGTCTCATATAATAGGAGTGCGCTTTTGCTTCTATCCCAATACCAATCACTTAAGTTAGCCCTGTATTATTGTAAAATAGAAAAACATAATTTTTAAATTTCAACAACAATTTTCCGAGCAAAGGAACTGAACCTGAAACTTCATGATCAGCAGTCACATCCAATAACGTTTTCACCAAGGTTCCTCTACATTTACGGTTTGATGCTACTAACCAAACTATCATAAAAGGTATCTTATTGAAACCAACTACCAAGCGTATAGTTAATCCTGAAACCTCGCGAAGTATTGACTGTTTTTTCACATTTCCAGCGCAATGATAATTACCAAACTACAGTAAAAGATTTCTTATTGAAACCAGCTTACTAATCAGCGTGCGGTATCTAGTACACTCAATATCTGTGAATACGTATGATATTCTCTTTGTACGATAATGGTAAGGAACATGTTAGAAACTTTTCTTTTGCATTGAATAAGTAATGTTTGAAACGGTTTTGTTAAAGAGTTGTGTCGTCACTATTGTTGATTTATTAATGCTCTTGCCCTTTCATTTATTACTTACAAGATACTTGTAACTTTGTCCTTTTAATAGTGGATGGTATATTTTTTTTAAGTTTTGTAAAATCGATAATACTATTAAGAGAGACGATAATGACATAATATTTTAGGAATATTTTTAATGCTCTTTTTAGATCTTGGAAATGCCCAGCAGCGCTTCTGTTTTATTGCCCAAGCATGCGTTTGCAACGAAATATGCCTGCATGCATGAGCTTATTTTATTTTGAACGTTTGGAACTTTAAACACTTGAAAACATGGTCTAACAGATCTTGTTAACCCCGGTCAGCGTTCTTTTCAGTACGAGTTAGTGCCTGTAGTAGGTATATTGTGCCATTACTATGTCACAAATATTGTTACACTCTATGACAGTAAGTCGTAAGTCATGATAATTTAAATTGTTAAGTTGCGTGACATTGACAATTTTAAAACTCAGATCACTATTTATTTTATTTATTGGGAACGCTAACAAATGCCATACATTTCCACTCAAATACTAATTTGTGAACTTGCCTTGTGTTTACCTTGTGTTTAGTAGAGATATTTTTTTTATTTATTCACTTGGTTTAAACGAATTAACTTTCCAAAAAACCAAACCCACAAAATGCCTACATCGATTGTACAAAAACGGTATCACATTATCAATCTTTGGCTTATACGTTTAGCTCGCGGCCCATTTAACAGCAGGTGTGTAACCGTGACGTCATTTATCATTGACGCGACCTCTGAATACACGCTATTATCAAAGGGTTAAAAAAAAAAGGATTTATCGCTAAATGTGTGAAAAAGAGAAATTTTTGAATTTAACTAAGCTTAAATGTTTTTGAATAGGTAGCAAAAATTGTGCGGAAAATTTTATTGTGGTATCTGAAAATAATAGATGCTCAAATTTCAACCGCTATTTAATTGGTGTTTGGAATTTATTTCACACATAGATTACACCCTAGTTTCAAATATTTTGTTTTCATTTTATAATTAGTAGTCAACCTAGTGTCAAAGTCGTTCAAGCTGCCCTAAGGCCTTTGACATGTCTTAACGACTACTGTCTCATTTCACAAGAACAGAAACCGACTTTTGACATGTCTTATGAAGCACGAAGACGCTCAGTTCAAACCACTATGTGATGACCCATCTGTAAAATGAGTGCATGAATCAATGCAGTCGGCACTTATTGCTTTTAATTTTGTTTTTGTTTCTGATACCGGTATTTTCAACAACAGATCATGGCTCTCAAATATTTAATTCCTTTATGTAATCCCTTAGGAAAAAACTATACTTTTTTAAACTAATAATTTTAAATACAGCTAACGTCACACGCTACCTGCAAAATAGCAAAACTCAAAAATCCCAGCACGTCATTCCGTTAAACCCCGTACCACAAAACCGTCATATAAAACGGTAGATAACATCGGTCATACATTCCTCTCAGCGCAACACGTCAACAAAGCACATTCCGCGGTTGCGACGCGTCGCTGACAGGCATACTACGTCACCGCAACTGCAGCGGCAATTAGCACATGTACCGCTATAGTAGATCAGATAGATGGGAATACATGCGGATGGGAAAGATTTTAATGATGAAACAGATATTGTTGTTACTGATAAATGTGTTAATTTAGTAGGCATACTACGTCACTGCAATTGTAGCGACAACCGGCACAAATAAACATATATTTTTTTGAAATTAAAAAGGTACCCCGTGGGGATATTTAATAGGCATACTGTTTCTAGTACTGATACTACGTCACGGTTACTGCAGTGGCAATTAGCACATGTACCACTATAGTAGATCAGATAGATGGGAATACATGTGGATGGGAAATATTTTTAACGATAGGAATTAATTCTAGATTAATTGCTGAGATGAGAAGAAGAAAACGTAGACGCAATTGTTGCGGCTATTAGCATATGTACCGCTATAGTTGAGATCGTATAAATGGGAATACATGTGGATGGGATTTTTTTTAGATAATGGGAATTAAATTGTAGATCTCGATAAATATTATACCTTTACCATGGAGCAAAGCTGAGACCAAAGCATGCCACTTGCCATGATCCCTAAAAACTTCTTATGTCTCATTTTCATCCATAGATTCTGGTCATACAGATTGAATACCTTACTGTATTAGCACTTCATCTACGTAAATATAAAACTTATATATAAAGTTCTTTTATAAATAATATCACATAAGTCTATGAATAAGATGCCCAAATATACTTGATATAACGTCGCTAAATGGAGCTCCTTACACAGAGAAAACGTCTTGAACGCAACATCAATCATAATTTAGCAAGAATCTATCATTCCATTGATATTATTAACGCCAAAAACATATTATGAAACAGAAACGAAAATCAAATTACTTACCGGCTAACTAGGAACCGAACAGACATATTTTCTACGAGATAAATCCAAAATTATCTTAGGAAACACACCGTGCGAACTTCCACTCTATAATTTAAATTCTAAAGTCTAATTTTAATTGGAAATTATTCTGCACAAGGTGCTGTACCCAACCAAAATTTGGACTTTATTTGTTAGAGGTTAGAGTTGAAATTTCATTGGAGATGATATGTCATTCCATAAATTGAAATCTGATTAGGCGAGACCGGATTTTCGGACGTGTGGTTACCATGGCACAGTCCAATCTGGGAATGTTTATTGTAATGGTTAGCTTGTGGCCAGTATCAGGATACTAGGGTAGAATATTCGAGCTAAGTCTCACTTTACGAGCTCGCTTTTTGTTCCTGAGGTAGATAGAGGGTGTTGCGTGTTATAATTAGAAGCTTAATTAATGGTGGATTGACAGGTGCGTAATTATACAGGGAGGAGTATTTGTACGTGATGAAGTTCGATATATCATTATAGTTGTGTTTGTTTTGGTGTTTCCTTTCGCTTGGATCTTGCTTGAGTGTTTCAGTAACTGATTTAATTTGATGTTTGAGCAGGAATTTGCAGTCTAATTATCAAAATAGGGATTTACTCTTCAATTTGACAGATTCATCTTTTTAAAAATGTCTTCCCCAAGTTTCGTTTTTTACCTCCGCTTATTTACCCATATAGCTTTAGATTTAGCTAGGATAAATTTAATATAACAGAAAAAAGGCCTTTCTAGTAATTTACATTGAAATAAATTGTTAATGTTAAAAAAAATGTATTTGTTTAACTTAATACATTAATAAAAAATCCTAAATCATAAATACGTGAACGAAAATACATTAATATCAGATGATACTAAATAAACCTAAATAGTAAAAGTTTACTATGTTATTACTCCAATAATTTCACTTTTATTGCCAACCTGAAAAATCTTTAATACAATAAAATACATCTTCGGCAGCACTCACAAATTCGTGATTTTATTTCTATTACAACTCATGTTTTTTGCAAAACTTAATAATAAATATTAGGTTTATAAAAAGTACAAAATTTGATCATTATGTTAACTTTTTCAGATAAAACATTTACCAGTATTTATTAGCCGAAAAAATACTTTTTCGAACTGTACTTTTCGTTATTCATATAAATTATAAACTTTTGTTTATGTGACCACTTTAAGTACTTACTACCGGTCATCTTACTATCAATGACATGGAATTTTAATGCCATGTTTAATATTTTTTTTACTAATGCTAGTTCATGACATTGATAGGACTATAAAAACATTCTTCCTTCATGAGGTTCATCAGTATGCATTCTTTTAAAATTGAGGATTTTTTTATCTCATATCTCAATTTTTTATGGCATTGTTTTCGAACAAAGACTTACATATAAGTAGCATCCTCACCTATCATTTCTTCTTTTTCTAAAATTAAGGAAGGTCGGCACAGCACGCTGTTTTTCCAAAAAACTTCTCGTCGAGGGATATGCCTGATATTTTTACAACCAGCCGCTTGTCTGACGTCAAACCTCCTTGAGAACCTTGAAGTAAACACCCATATTATATGAAGCTAAACAAATATCCTAAAAGAAGGCTAAGGATATCTCGAAGTACTTTATCACCATCTCCATATTCATACATTAAAACATCTTGACAACACAATTACACCCAATTACCATAGTCTTGAGAGACACTCGGAGTCACTTGGCGTCTGTAATAGCATGTAAGTACGAAATGAACACTTTGTCATTGGCGCGCCGGCCTTAATTTCATTAGGACATTAATGGACCTCCGCCCGATCGTCTCAATAACCGATTTCAATGGTTTCTATGTTCGTATAATTAAAGGGTTCGATTCAATTTTGGTTTTAATTTGAATTCTGCTATTATATTGTCATCAACTGTTGTTTTGGTTGTTTTAGTAAGTTATGAGTGGTAGAGGTGAGGGCAAAATATATTTATGTAAAATTCTTTGACGCAGAATTTAAGGATTTTTGATTAATCGCATTTACAATTGGTGCTCTTATTGCTCTTTATGTTTTGACGTATTCGAAATCGTCAAAAAATGAATAGTTAAAGAAAACATCCTGATGTAAAATGCAAAGTCCCCAACCCGCACTTGGCCAGCGCGGTGAACTCAAGGCCCAAACCCTCACTCATTCCAGGAGGAGACTCTTGCCCAGCAGTGGGACAGTAACTATAGTCAGACAGTAAAATATTTATCAATCCAGAAAAGAAGGAACGCTATTTCTTCTTTTCCTCTTTCTCTTTAACGTTTTCATTAAATATATCGTACTTCTGTTTTGCATAATCAATTGCTCATTTAGGTTTATTTGGTTTTTACAAACAAGTGTCGAACATTTATATTCTAACAAAGCTACACAAATAAACCTAAAGCAAAAACAACCCAAAATATGGAGCAATGATAACATCGAATAAGCACCTGTTCATATTTCGTTATTTTGTGCCTGGAATATCAATATCTTGTTCGAAACTTTCCAAATTGGATATAAGGGCCACCGCAGACACGACAACATTGATCAACGATTTTACGATGGTGCATTTTCGTCAACTTCGTGCAATATTGTATGACGGTATGACAAATGTTTATTTTCACACGTTGTAGCGGAATCGCGCGTTTCAGCAACTGCCCCGATGTATCGCGACTTCATGCATTCGGAGGCTGTATAAAATTCAAAAGTTTTTGTCCCTGTTTCGTTGCCGTTAAGATGCGCCGGGTGGATCGATTTCTGAGGTTAAAATGTGGGTCCAAGCTGTCATTCAAAGAACTTTGACAGTCGTTGCCAGTAGTCTGAAGCTTTAAATTCTTGACAGTCTTATCGAAGGGTATTGCGTTATAGCCCAGCTGACTCAGTTGTGGAGGTAGGATAGGCAGTCGCTTTATATACATAACTGGTATCCTGCATCCGGGGAGACTGGAAGCCGATTCCAACACACTTAGAAAAAAGACTAGGCTGATAATGTTGTAGAATGTAAGGATGCTGATAAATCGGCGATTGTTCATGTTAAAGTCGACTGTCTACCGTTGCCCTTATTTTGTCTGGAATATACTTGTAATCCAAAACGGCAATGTTCAAAGACGTAAATAAAGATGTTGTATTGAATTTCCACAGTTCATTGATGATGTTAGACAATGCCTTTTAAGAGCTAAGGTTACAATTTATGAGTACTTGTAAACTTTGACACGACGTAAATAATGAAATGATACAGATGTTTGTACAGGTGAAAAAGTATTTTTATCTATATTTTTGTATTATAAATGTAAATGTAAGTACTTCATTGTACTTGTTTAATTTAAAATGGCTGATGCAATATGGGTAGAATTTAACTAACTTCTCGATTATATTCCGTGGATCGGACTTAGGCTAATATTTTTAACAACGTAAAATAGTGTTGAGGAAATTTAATTGAAAGTGTAAGAAGAAATGCATGAAAATCCATTTTTCACCATTCATATATTATTGTTGTCACTATGAAATTAGAAAAATAACACTTAGCTCTACCCCGGAATTGTTCCCGAGACCTTATGATCAGTAGTATATTATAATACACTTCAGGCCACAGATCCAGTTATTTATTCGTACTTATAAATACTGTCTACTTAATAATAGAATAGCTAAATAAATGTTTATACATTTTCAAATAAAACAACTCAGAAGCCAAATTGTAAGTGTTCTTGATACAAATAAGGAAATAGAATTTAATTTAATGTAGCTATAACGGACCAATTTGACGCTCAATTAACTCACTTAAAGAGTGAAATTAAGTATAGACTCGTTTTCTAGAACTTTTATATAGTTTTGTAAAATATGAATTTTTAGACTTCCGTACCTAAAATGTAAAAACGGAACCCCTTTACAATGCCTCCGCTGTCCGTCTGTCTGTCTGTCACCAGACTGTATATATAAAATGTAGTAGCTAAGAAGCTGACATTTTCACAAATTATGTATTTCCGTTGCCGCTATAACAACAAAAACTAAATATTAAGGGGGGGTCTCCATACAACAAATGTGTTTATTTAGTTTTTTTTACTCAATATAATGGTACGGAACCCTTCGTGCCCGAGTCCAACTCGCGCGTGACCGGTTTTTAATACTAACTTACAAAACTTAAAAAAGAGAAGACTTTTAGAGTCTGGTGAAGTAATTTGACATTATAAGTGATTAATTGCCTTTAAATCCAATATGAGATAGTTTTTAAAAAGCTATTAAAGAAACATTATGTAGAATACTGCGAATTATGCATCTTCTAGAGAAAACTTTAATTTGGTTTTTGATAGTTATGACTATGTCTATTTATGAATATGAATTTTATGAGCATACATACGTATTTGTAATTTTTTAGTTTTTAAGTGAGATAATTTGCATGTCCACATCTAATACCTGTGAGTGCTTTTTCTTCATAAAAACCATAATTCAAACATGCTTTACATATTTGTATGCCTATCGTCTTGTAAAAGTTATGGAAAATAATTTGCACCTAACACCCGGTCTGTTTCCACTGTTGGGTAAAACTCTTCTCTGATCTAATTCACCGGTCTCTATTTTTTGTCTTCTGCGTTTTAAACAGACCATCCTTCCGTGGCGTCTAATTAGCATATTCGCGTACTTGCATCGAAACACTCAATACAAAGTTAGTTAAACAAGTCGTCTCCTCATTATATTTCGTCGACTGCGCTTGAAATATAATAAGTAGGCACATTGCGCCAATTTTAGAATACTGCTTGACTTTTTTTTGCTGCTACTACTACTACTACTACTACTACTACTGGTGCTGTACTCGAGAGCCTTGTAAATGTATTTGTGATTCGTTTTTATTGTTATGATTGTTTTACGGTGTGTATTAGTTTTATATGATCTTATATAGAGGTATTGCTAGCTATAGCTATTCTCTAATGGACACATGGCGGTTTGATTTCTAAGTCGTTCTTGAAGTTGAAAATCTTAATCGCGCCCGAGACTTGCTCGCGTAAAAAGATTTCTTAGTCAGAAAAACAATTACGTATGTTAATCCAGGTTATAAACTAGAAGACATCTTTCTTTCTTAATCTACTAACGTTTCATTTTTGCATGAAGATTAAAAATATTCATATTAAATAATCGATTGATCACTTTGCATAATGTTAGTAATTATACACATTAAACTCTGCACTTTCGCAAGCTAATTAAAATCAAAGTTGTATACAAACTCAGTATTAATAAGCCCCTGAATAAATACCCTCACTATCAAAGAGACGCAAAAGTACCGAGTTTTTGGAACTATTTAATTAATGCTTATCTTTGAGGCAGGGCACAACTATTTCATGCTTAAGTTTGTTTTGTATATTAACACGGAACTTAGTGCATAATAATCGAGAGGTTTAATGCTAGGATGCAGCTCAAGTCTACTTAGTATTTACTTTTGAAAAACTTTTTAAATAAGACTCGCGAATATCTCTGAGGAAATTTCTTTCGTTGCAAGATTTGTTTATTCTTTTTATTTGTTTTTGAGTCTTTAAATGTTTTATTATTTTTCAAAGGGGTAATTACTTTGGCAGATTTCTTTTTCTGTTTGTTAATTGTGAGGTCTACTGGTGTAACTATGACCGGTCTCATAATTACGCTAAGTTTTTCCGCCATATTTAAGCACATAGAATCCTGGCTTCGCAACCCTGTCAATAGCTTTTGTTACTTCAGAGTATAATAATATTATGTAACATCCGAAACAGGTAACTGTTGAAACTATTTTTATAATGTAACAACTTATGCACACAGTTTTTATGATGCAAGAAATATACGACTACGATTCCAGTCGTAAGCGGAAACTACGAAAATATGTTAATGTTTTGTAAAGTTTTAGTTTAGTGAGATGGGTGAATGTTTGTTACTTATTCTCGCAAAGTGCAGCATAACTGCAGGTAGTTTGATGAAATTTGGCGCACAGATAATAATTATAACTTGAATAGACACATACGATGTTTTGCCTTCGTAAAATATTTTAGACACGGACAAAAAGCAGTTAAAATCAAATCTTCAATTAAAGACTTACAACTAGTAACATTACGTAAAGCGTAAAAAAATACCATCTTCCCAAAATGAAATACCAAACCCCTTAAGGTAACGACCAAATTATAGTTATAAATAATGTATATATTTGATCGGATATAAAGAAAAGATATACAACGATACCAAAGGGAAGAGAAAGGGACTTAGAAAATTCGCGAGATAAGGTACTTACGGGCCCTTTGATCCCTTCGAATAAATAACTGTAGGGTCGAAAAACTGACAAGATATAATATGTTGGGATATTCGTCTTGAAGGAATAGAACGTCTTAAATTAATAAGTCTAACAAATTGGTACAGATTGTAATTTGATGAGATTGAAATTTAATTATGTGGAAGTATAGATTGAAATTGAAATTTCAGTCTTTAGTCAATAAAGTTGTTGAATTAATATCACACGCCAGCCGTGATATTTATTTGGTTCTTAATAGTCTACCTATTATATCCCTAGAATTAGACAAAAGTTAAAAAGGACATTTACGATTCCTCATTATAGCGTCATCGATTGGTTAACTAATACAAGGTTACACATAATAATAACATCTTGCAACAACCTTATATCTTGCCTCATCCTTAAGAAAGTATATTTTCTGTGTAAAATTCCAATTATTTCGATGTTCACTTTTATTTCAACTGATTAGTTCAATCTACTAAGCGACTTTTACAATCCTTTTAGCTACGTCAAACAGCAAAACACCGTATTTCAGTACTACAAGAAACTGTTCCACTACAATAAATATATCAGAATCAAGGCCAAACATGTGTACTAAACACATTTGATTCATAAATCTAGACGAAAAACAACTAGTTCTTCATATTGGTGGTGACAAGAGCACTTGTAAGCGAAGTCAAAGCTTGACTGTGCTAAGTAGGTTGACACCAATTGGATATGATTTGCTTTCAAAAATAGGTTTTTTGTTATTTGGTTAACAGAAACTCGATTTATTGTTTGGTTAACGACTCATGAGTTTTATTTGAAGCTGTAAGGAAGAAGATAGGTTACCATAAAATTTATACAATTAAAGATAGAAACATAAATAAAAATTTTGTCTCTTATTCAATATAGGTACATCTACATATATATATTTAGCAAAGCCTTGAAAAATCAGTATCGAAACGAAAATTAAACTTGAGGAAAATGAATGATTGTTTGTATACCAAAAATGTATCTAAGATTAAATTTTAAAAGAATGAAGCGAGTTTATTAGACATTAATGTTTTCTTATTTAATAGATGCAATACTGAACAGTGAAGGAGTTGATTCTATGAGACACTTATGTGAGTATAATGTCGCCGATACCCGAAAATATACGGCTAAATAATAAATATGACAACCGAAAAATTCTCAATAAACACAGGTGTAAATAAACAGAAACATGGCAACAGAATAAAACTTCCCATCTTTCACGTACAGCCACACGTCCCTTGGCAAATTGACAATTTGTTCTCTATAACAAGGATCCTATGTTCAATATAAATCAATATCAGTTTTCCACTCGTTTATCCGATACGGACAAGAGAGAACAAACCCATTACTTATAGACCCAATAAATGTAATAAAGCATATTATAGTTCTGAGAAGTGGTAGTGACATAAATAGACGGTCATTTCCATTTTTGTCTATAGTCTATAGTCCGGATGCTTTAAGAGTTAAGTTAGAAGATTTGAGCTATAGGTAGATTTTTTTTTAAATTGCACATCATATTTTTAAGTGCAGACCGATTGGTAGTCGATCTATAATATAGATAAAGTGTTTGTTTTTCTGTCCCTACTTTTACGTGAAAACGGTTTAATCGATTTGGAAACGTCAGATGAAAAAAAATAAAAAATATATTGGGATTCTAAGTTTTTAAAAGTTGAATAAGAAGTTTAAAGCAAACACACTCTCCTCGAAATATTTTAAATAAATGCAACGTTTGTTAAAGTTTCTGTGATATTAGGAAATTTATTTCTGGTACATAATATCTAGATGTGTTACGCCTATGATCGAGGCAAATTATTGTAAACTCTGTGCCAAACCAACTCGTGGATTTTTGCCAAGAGACGTCTAATTCTATTAATTATGCACTGCGTGTAGTTTTAGTAATAGCTAGAAAATTGGCTAATGTTTGTTAGATTATACGAAGAGCCAAAGATTTTCACTTGCATAAAAAAATATGATTAGTAAGAAATTATTCTTAAAAATCAGGACATATGCAGGCTGTTTGTTAATACCGCACATGATGTGGTTGAAGCGGCGAAATGTGCTGTCTATACAATTAAAACATAAATGGAAGTACGTAGAATCTTTTCTTAAAGATAAATTTCGCTTAAATAATAAAAATTTTGTTTATATAGGAAAATCAACATCAAATCATTTACTCATTTAGGTCAAATGCTGACACTTATCAATAATACAGAGAGTGAACTTATTTTACTTACTGAGAAGAGCCGGCAAGAAAATATTGGCCGCTCTTTTTACTCGCCAAATGGGTTTAACAATATTTCTATCTATACTATAATACTATAATATTATAAAGCTGAAGAGTTTGTTTGTTTGTTTGATTGTTTGTTTGTTTGTTTGTTTGAACGCGCTAATCTCAGGAACTACTGGTCCGATTTGAAAAATTCTTTCAGTGTAAGATAGTCCATTTGTCGAGGAAGGCTATAGGCTATATATCATTACGCTACGACTAATAGAAGCAGAGAAGCAGCAAAAAATGTTACAAAAACGGGGAAAATTTTGACCCATTCTCTCTTATGTTACGCAAGCGAAGTTGCGCGGGTCAGCTAGTCAGGTATAAATCATTGGTGACGTAAGGAGTAGAAGTAGCTACTACCGATTCTACCAAACGCACTTTTGGCATAACATAAATCAATATACTAGGATAGTTTGTAACCACAAACTTAAATAAACTTATAAGAAAGAAATCTATCCACAAGTGGCAACAAAAGAATCTAATTGACTGTTCAAATGAACGGTTCTCAAACGAATACAACACAAATAAATTGGTACTCATAGATCCGTATTATTACAACGGGTTATTTACGTATTCAAAAAAGTAATAAACTTTGTTCAACAACTTTTGTAGCGAACTCTACTTAAAGTTTCCGTGACTCATCACTTTTGTACTCAAGCAGTTAATTTACCGATCGTATAAACTTCAAGAGAATCGTGTTGCTTTAAAACAATTTTTTTCTTATATTTTTTGTTAGCCGTAAAACTTTTATTAGTGCCGGATCGGTCTATTAATTTACTTTAAAAGCCTTATTGGCGTCTAAAAATCTTTGAGATAAATAACGGCTGTAATCTCGAGCTTTGTGATTTTTATGAGGCTTAAACAGTAAATTAGGTATTATTTGATAGGAGAATATTGTTTGCGCAGAAAATAGGGATCGAAAAGTTTAATTGAAATATCAGCTGGTTCTAATTTTTTTATATATAAGACTGTGAGAATTGGTGGATATTTTAAACTAGCTGACCCGCGCAACTTCGCTTGCGTTACACAAAATTTTCTCCGTTGTGTAACATTTTTCGTTGCTTCTCCGCTCCTAATGACCGTAGCGTGATGTTATATAGCCTATAGCCTTCCTCGATAAATGGGCTATCTAACACTGAAAGAATTTTTCAAATCGGACCAGTAGTTCCTGAGATTAGCGCGTTCAAACAAACAAACAAACAAACAAACTCTTCAGCTTTATTATATTAGTGTGGATATTTTAAACTAGCTGACCCGCGCAACTTCGCTTGCGTTACACAAAATTTTCTCCGTTGTGTAACATTTTTCGTTGCTTCTCCGCTCCTAATGACCGTAGCGTGATGTTATATAGCCTATAGCCTTCCTCGATAAATGGGCTATCTAACACTGAAAGAATTTTTCAAATCGGACCAGTAGTTCCTGAGATTAGCGCGTTCAAACAAACAAACAAACAAACAAACTCTTCAGCTTTATTATATTAGTATAGATAATCATAGAACATCATAATACGCCATCTTCGTTAGAAGCTAATTGCGTTTGTGCGTCCTAGCAGCATCATATTCTGCAAAGTGAATGCTTTCTTCCGGCTACATCAGTAGCATCAAAACCCAATTATTTTTTTAACCTTTGAAAACATAACCCTAAAATCAGTAAATCAATCCTGAGCTACAGTTAGTGACTAGTATGATCCAAAGGTAGGTAGGTAGTATACTCAAGGTTCAATTAAGATAATAATCAAAATACTCCAAATCTACAAGCAAGTCTAGTACCTCAATATAACGTTGAACTAGTCCTTATATTGATCTTCAGAAAATATTCTGTATTCCCATTTACACATTTTAGAAATATTTCCAAAGTAAGTAATATCACTAATGGCCTACAAGAAACATCAAGTTTTACATTTCCAATACTCAGATTGACATCAAAAACTTATTTGTTCAAAATAATGATTTGTTTGAAGAAACTTGTACTGAAACTAATAACATGTTTATTTCTCATTTACTTACTAATGATTGTAAATAAATATAGTTTGCCGTCTCCATTAGTTTGAAACTTTGCCTGTAATTTTCATAATGGCTGAAGTGTATTGAAGAACATTTCTAAGTAATATCTTCTGTAACGCGATTCTCTACTGTCGATACTATCGCGTATCGAGAGTTTGACATTTAAAATGTACTGGAAAAAATAACTTTTAAACGAATGGTACTGACTTTTTATGTACCCTCCAAAGCACACTGTTTGAAAGATATTTATATACCTAATTGAATAAGTATTTTAATATGTAATTTTTTTATTTAAGACAACTATTTGTGGATCGCACAAATAATTGTCTCATGTGGGAATTGAATTCACGACCTCCCAACACAATGCACAATGGTAGCGTGGTGGCCACCTTAACCACTTCACCACAGAGGCTGTCTTTAAACATACCATCTATTTCTTTGGTCTAAGATGACGTAACATTGCTTTAATGGCTTGAATTGTTGTTCTTTTTTGGGTTGCTTAAATCAATTAATGTAATAGTTTAAACTTGGTTAACCTCACTAATTAGCCATGTTCCGTGAGGTTTTTGGTGCGGTCAGTCCATTAGTGACCACTTAGTGAAATGAGAGATACAATAAAAATCTGTTTGTTTGAAATGTACATGTTGCCAAAAATCTTTAATATAAACATATAACCTAAGGCTTTATGTCGAAAAACAAAACACAGTCATGGATTTTTCTAAACACCAATATTTCATCGAGTATGTTAGTATTCGGGGGCAGCTGAAAATCAGTAGTTAGCCTAGCACAGCTTACACTGGGCATTCCTTCAATTCCGCATTGTAGCCCTTTGTTGCATTATTAAATTATGTATTTTTGTATTGTGTCTTGACTATTTGTAAAAAAAATTAATAGTTTGTAGGTCAGAGACACACTACATGGATACAACATAGATCCATCAATATTTTTATTATACTTTATTTCTAACAACTTTTACTATTTTAGTGTTCAGTGGTGTAAAAAATTCGCCGGCTTCACCCATTATGTTTTCTGACAACAATAATAATTTTAGTGTCATCGTAAAAAGTCCATTTCACCACAATGTGTAGCGGAGCATTCATGCGGATGATGTCGGGAGCTGGGAGATGTTGTGACGTGTTGCATGGACACGCTATACTCATGGATATTATGGTTTATAGATGTTTGACCTATATGGGTAGATAGTGTAGAGTAGACAGTGAAATTACGAATAAAATAATAGTTTTCTAACTCTGCTTCTGTGGTACTGTGCGTATGCGACAACACGAGGTCTCGGGTTTGATTCGTTACGCTGGCAGATGCTTATGTGTTTTCTAATTTGTATAACAATATTGGTGAAATTAGTGGCATGCCTGGTATAGAGTAAAAGGTTCGCCCTGTATTACAGGGAACTGGTATTTATTGGCGAAAATTAAGTGTATTTCACAAACTGTTACGTACACTTTTGGGTATAACATGTAGAAATGTTGCCAAACTAGGTGTTTTAAGAAGTAAGACCTAGTGCAGAGGAAAGCAATGCCCCTTACCATCAGCTCCGCCAATTTTATTACAAGCGGACTAAAATCGTTCATTATGATGTAACTTAATTGACCAAATTTTTAGCAACACATACATATATATTATATGAGTGTGTATGAATAACTTAGATGTTTACGATACATTTTCCCTGCTTCTTATCTTATCAATTAATGACGGAAAATTTAGCCACAAAATGCTGACACAGTAGACTAAAACAATGCCTCGAAACACTTATTCAAAATTTCAACACAGATTCAATAGCTCAAAAACGAACGTTCATTTTCAATAAAAATGATTCATACCTTTTTGTTTTGACGATGGAACGCGAACGATTAATTCTGTCAGCCATTTTGTGGTTGCCTTTAGGAAATATTAAATGTGCGGTTGTGATACAAAATGATGATATAAACCTCTGATGGATTGTTTTTAGATTTTCATTGATACTTGGTTTCATGGTTTTTAAGGTCTTTTTTTATCGATAGTGTTTATAATACACTACTTTTATATAGATAGAGGGTTAAAATATTTCTTTTTAGTGGGTTAGTGCTATTGTTATTAGTTATGTTTCTTGTTTTAGCCCTATGTCCTACTAAATACAAAATCTTGACATTTTAATAAGTCTTACTCATATTATGATCGTTTACGAGAATTGTAGGTATGTATAATAATATTAGTTACTCTTTTCCGAAAAAACTACTCAACAGATTTTAATGTAATTTGGAACACAAATAGTTTGTAACTTAGATAAATAGATAAGATACTTTTTACCGTATCTTTTCACACGAATGAAGTCGCGGGCGGAAGCTTGTTAGGCTACAAAAAATTATGTATGCATGCAGCTGCTAATATTCAAAATAGTAATGTTTTTTTTGTTTTTAATTTACGTACAATTAAACAATGGATTGGATGATTTGAAAAAGAATTCATAGGCTTATAAAACACTAGCTGACCCGCGCAACTTCGCTTGCGTCACAGTAGAGAGAATGAGCCAAAATGTTCCCCGTTTTTGTAACATTTTTCACTGGTACTCTGCTCCTATTGGTCGAAGCGTGATGATATATAGCCTATGCCTTCCTCGATAAATGGGCTATCTAACACTAAAAGAATTTTTCAAATCCAGTAGTTCCTGAGATTAGCGCGTTCAAACAAACAAACAAACAAACTCTTCAGCTTTATAATATTAGTATAGATATTCCGGAAAAAGGAACAAGATACTATTTTACCTACTAAACTAACAACACAGGCCATCCGACATCGAGTACGTCTAAAAACAAAATTTCGAAATAGTATCTATAAATAACCCACAAATTAAATTATCCATACATCTTCAAAGTACAAAGATGAATAAAACTCTTGAAACTTAATGGATCGTATCTCATCTAAAGCACTTGGAGTCCGAACTGAGTAACGTTTTCAAGTGCAGGCCAGTCTGTAGCCAAGTGGGTGTATTTGCAATGCTAAATAGTTTACATCTTATGTACCGAGTTGCAATAAGCCGGGTGCAAATGTTTAGTCAATAGTGCTGCTAGAGAAATGAATATTTGTAGTGATTAGCGTTAAAATTGAACGATTGCTTAAGCTCCTTGCATGATACTTGTACTTAGGTTGTGAATTATATGAAGAATAAAAATTCAAAAATATGAATTTTATTTTTTTATATTTCTGTTGCTTCCGGCCCATGAATGCCATTATGAAATCAAAATCAAATTATTAATTCGTTTAAGTCAAACGTTGATACTTATAGAAGTCGTTACAAACACTGAATCACCCATTAGCTCGGAATATGGGTCACTCTTGTTCATGGTGTTGCAGTGCACTGTGGTCTTATTTTCGGCATCACTTATTTTATGCATATAAACATTAAATATTTAATGATCAATTAGATTTCTTGAATAAGTTAAGAAAAGGTAAGAACTTTCAAATTTCCACTAATAAGAGGATTTCCACTTCTATATATCTTGCTATGAGAGCTCAAATTTCAGGTATGACAAACATACAGGCAATGGAATTAACAATAAATAGGTTTTATTTATTCGAAATGTGCTGATGTTACTTAACTAATTGTAAACACTATAAAAAAAGACCTTTACCCATTGACATTAACAAAATCAACCCATCCAATAATTCTTCACAATCACTTCTACCTAAAAATAAAGGTAGCCTTTAAAATCTGAATGACAAAAGCGAAACGTCGTAACTCACGGCTCATTCAGTATCAGGTGGAGCCGTTTGTTACTGACACAAAAAGTGTTTCGACATGTTACGTGATACGTGAGCTTGCTTTAGGTAGACATTTTTAACGTTCGATTGATACCTGACTGGAACAAATTTTGACAGGTATTTTTGCAAAAGGATATTATTTTTTATTCTGAGAAGCGTTTAGGTTATGTAGTCATAAATTATGATAATAGCTAGCTGATCTGCGCAGGTTCACGCGCTTTCTGAAGGTCAAACAATACTTCAGTTCCTTAAGTGATTAAAATAACTTTTGACTTACTTAGGACTAAAGTTTTAACTGCATCAATGCTGACTTACGAAAAAAAAACACAAATGTTTAAAATCCTTCACTATTTTGGATATTGGGACAGGTTTTCTTTAATTACATCATAGCTTGGTAATCAACCAAAGGAAAAAAAATGGTGTATTAAAATACTCATCATCTAAGAAACAACGCTACCAATAATTTATATTTTTAAATCTCTTAGGTGTTTGACCTCTACCATAACAAGACATTTACACCACAATTGACTTAATGTGTCTTCTCCACAAACTACTTTTTCTTTCACAACTACAAAATAAAACGTGCATGCAACTGCAACGAGACACGTACATAAAAACTTTGTACATTAAGTTGCTTGTACATTAAAACCTCAGGTGTTTGTCCTCAGTTAAAGTGAACACAACTTAGAAGACGGTGTATCGTTAAGTCTGATACAAGTGTGTCTGGAAACTTTTTTGTATAGATACTCCACTATTATCTTTTCTTGCCAGTTCGTCTCATTGGCATTACCTGCCGAACTTTTGTTAAATTCACTCTCTATATCATTGACTATCATAAGTGTGAACATTCGACCTCAATGAATAAATGATTTAATTTTAACAGTATCTAAAATAAATATTCGTCTAGGTGTCACTTCAGAATATGCGTCGGTTTCATCGTAACAACAGCATCTTACAGCAGAATGCAAAAATATGTTTCAATTTTAAGTACGAATCATTAATATTTCACAGATAATAGAAGATACAGAATGAAAAATAAAAGAAATAATTTTAAACAAGATATTTAGTGTCGCCAACAGTGTACACGTTAAAATGACAAAGTCAACATTATAACAGTTAAAAATAGTTTAAATTTTGAGAATTCAGTGGCAATAAAATTAACGTCTTTTCCGTCCCACAATAACACGAAATTTGCATTTTTCTAAGGATTTTTTCTATAAATATCGTATTATATTTTCATTTTATTTATAAAGACGATAAAAATGTAAACACTTTCTAATTTCTGCACTAATACGTTGCAATCCTCAGGTGTTTGTCCCCACTTAGCTCGAAAACTGCTGAACTTGCTAGACGCTATGTTATTATCGTTTATCGCTGTATATTAGCACATACACGAGTATACATGTGCTAAACTTATATTATAGGTGCTGGAGTTTTATGAGATTCTGTTTGGAAAGTTTCGATAGAGAAATAAACAGATGCCTTGAGTTAAAGTTTATTTTTAAGTAACTAGTCTTTATAATATACTTATTTAATACGGGCAAATAGTTTCTTGCTAGGTAATAGCTTTCCCAGGTACTATGTATTACTTACTAATATGTAGATACTTAATTATATCTTGTGACTATGTTATTGGGACTGAAGTAATATGAAAATATGCACAATTAAAGTTCGTAAGAAAGCACAATTGAAACTGAAAACTAATATTGGGAAAACGTTTCAAGACTTTTCTTAGTTTGAAATCGAACTTGGGACTACGAGGTCGACAGTCTCATAAGGTACTTGTAGGACCAAAGAGGAAGTCAGAATTCAAAATTTCCTTTTATATTATCTTGTAATTCTTAATTACAACAATTTTAATCTGTTTTGAATTAATAAAATTACGATGTTTGAGTACTTCAATTCTTCTAATTATATAAATAAACATAGCTTTTTAAATCTTCTGGGATTATTACGGATTCTCTTTTCTTTTCTTTATCAGTTTGATACAAAGAGGTACAGACGCGGCAATATAATGAAATATGTCTCAGGTTTGATTCCCAGCTTACGATTAGTTGATGAATAAGTAAAATATTCACTATGCCGATAGCGTTTGCGGGCCGGTCATGTCGAGAGAGAGGTACGGCAAAAATAAATTTGGAAGATTGGTGGGCAGACCTTTGACCAGCAGTGGGATTCATAAAGTGGGCTGTTTTTGTCCAGATATCATAATATTTTTTTCTTATATTGTTTCATTATACTAGTCTATTAAGAGTTTACGACGTGTGATAGTAGTAACTAGTAATGCTTCGATATCTTTACCTGTTACGGTGTGACGTCATAAGAAAGTGAATGTATTTTTTTTACTGCGTGTGTGTGTTTTAGTTTACAAACAGTTGGCTCGTTGGTCTAGGGGTATGATTTTCGCTTAGGGTGCGAGAGGTCCCGGGTTCAAATCCCGGACGAGCCCAAATTATTTTTATTTTACATACGCATTTTTGTAAAAACTTGCAATAAACTTAAATAATATAGTTGGACTTAGAATCTGACCCTTCTTTCATTCCGGAAGGAGACCCTTGTCCAGCAGTGGGACGGTAATGAGTAAAATTTATATTATTTAAACATATTTGGAGGTGATGTCTTTCCAAAGGATCAGGTGCGTAGTAATCGTAAACGGCGGTCCTGTATGACAACATGTATGTATGT
Source organism: Anticarsia gemmatalis (assembly GCF_050436995.1). Lineage (NCBI taxonomy): Eukaryota > Metazoa > Arthropoda > Insecta > Lepidoptera > Erebidae > Anticarsia > Anticarsia gemmatalis. The sequence goes on along the minus strand of NC_134756.1, from coordinate 755,506 downwards.
GAGTGAAGAAAAGAGAGTTTGTAAGGATCGTACCTTGTGGCATTATTTTGTCTCTACCTATCCCTATTACAACATGACGTGATTTTATGTATATGTATGTATTTAAACATAGGATACTGGGGTAATAGTCGAAAGATCAGACAAATTCGTAGGTGGAAACTAATACTTATATACTCATATATTACTAGTAATATTGAAATTAGTTTAGTTTCTAAACTAATACTAGTCAAACATCATACTTGACACATTTAATGAGTACCTATAACAAATATTAGAGCTCAAATACTACGATGTCTGAAGATTAATTTATTTGATTGTGTAAACAGTTAGATATTAACTAATAATGTTTACAGACTCTCTCAAGTATACTTCCGTACTGTATTTATGGTGTCAATTGTAAATATCTATTTACCAACTGCTATTTTAGGCATTTAGAAGCAGAGTTTGAAAATTACGGGTTTCCAATTTATAACTTTGCTAGACTACAATGACATGAAAATCTAATTTATTTATGTATTACCACCTTACATTAACAGTATTTAGTTCACATGTGAATTATTGGTACATTAGAATTTTCTGAATAAAATATACATTATCTGGGGGCACGGAAGTGCCCCCGCAAGTCGAGCAAAAAAAAAGCGGCACGGCCGTAACATCCTTTTCTCGAAGCAATTCGGGGTATTTTTGACACCCCTATAATTTCGTAGTGGATTAAACAAGAAGCCTGGATTTTCAGCAACTAATCAGTCATTGTATAAACACGGTATATTTAAAATTTCATTCAATTTGAACCAGTAGTTTAAGAATGACAACTTGTTAAAATTTTGAATTTTGTCACTCACTGATTCACTGACTCACTGACTCACCGATCATCAAAAGTCTAAGGTACTTCTAGCAGACTTAGAAGCTTAAAATTTAGAATACAAATAGGGTTTAGTGTCTTAATCATGGGAAAATTTCAATATTTTCTAATTTCGGTCAAGTTTTCTAAATACACTAACTGCAACAATAACTTTGTAATCCCATATAAATGTATAAGATTACAAGGTTACAGTTGCAGTTAATGAATTAAATTATTATTTCTGTAGAAAATAAAATAAATAGGTGTAAATATGTATCTACTATATGAGATATAACGGGAGGGGGTATAGGGTGGGTAAGGGTGTTTAGCCCATGAAACTGAACAACATTCCCATAGGAAAATATGTTGAATTATGAAAAAAATACGGCTTTCCATACAAATTGGACTTATGTTTGCTCTATTCGCTCTACAAAAAGAAGTGAGATGCCATCAAAAACATTCTGTAAAAACCTCAAGTCTCGCCGTAAAAAGTTGTGAGATCTATATAATACCAAGTCGATTAATCTATTTAGTCTCTACTTAAAGGACCTTCTGTCTTAAGTTATTACGTATGTTATTATCATGCCAATTTAAAAAAAAAATACCTTTAAAACAAATAGATCGACTTGGTCATCGCAAGAAAACACAAATTCGCCATTAACATTTCAGGAGCATTAACTTCTCGTCGTGCTGTGTAGTGTGATACATACTAATAATCAAATCATGCGATGGCCAGGTCGGTCTATTTGTTTTAGAGGTATTTTTTTTAAATTGGCATGATAATAACATACGTAATAACTTAAGACAGAAGGTCCTTTAAGTAGAGACTAAATAGATTAATCGACTTGGTATTATATAGATCTCACAACTTTTTACGGCGAGACTTGAGGTTTTTACAGAATGTTTTTGATGGCATGTATTAGACTATAGATATAGATATAGAACATCGTAATAAAAAATGTGTGGAATAGCAATGAAATCAAAATCAGATGAGCGATCTTTGTCGTGAAAGCGTAAAAGATAGTCAGACGAGTTCTTTCCTAATCTAAGGCCGAATGGTATGGATAAGGGTGATCACGTTCATCCATCTAAAAACAAGCCGTGACTACAGTGATTTCCCTCATATTGACGTACTATTAAATTACCATGTCAGTTTTCGGTTATGGTTTCAATGTTTAGCAGCAAATCATTACCGAAAGAAAAGCTGAAGCGATTTAGATGAACATTTACATGGTGATAGATTACATTTTGGAAAAAATATAGGCATACTTAATACCCAAGCAGACAGAGTCGCTGGCTCAAGCTGGCTGCATATTATGTATTTGAGCCATTTGATACTTTTGAATACACATTCTCCAATTGGTAAGACGGTTGTTTTAAAAGTGAAAGGCACGCACCATTACTTGCGTCATTGCGATTTTAGCTTGAATACTGTCTTGTATGTGTTTCTTTAAAACTGTTACATAGCTGGCTCGTTGGTCTAGGGGTATGATTTTCGCTTAGGGTGCGAGAGGTCCCGGGTTCAAATCCCGGACGAGCCCAAATATTTTTTAGGGTAATGAGAAGGTGCTATTTATCTTCTGGTCTTTTGGTTTAACAGCAAATGCTTAGCTGGGGCGCATTAACGCCTTTAATTTTTAGGACTTCTTTAACTTTAACTTTGGCAAAAAAAATCTAATATAGTGATTTTTCCTTTACGTGCATAAGGCGATTTTTTTGGTCAAAAGTATGAACTGGCTACCAAGGTCATAAAAAAGATATGGTAAGACAGGCCAATACACACTATCTATGTAACAATTTTGATCTAAGAAGCAAGATCAAATATTTTCAAATCCCGTTACATTAAAAATAATTTGGGCGCGTCCGGGATTTGAACCCGGGACCTCTCGCACCCTAAGCGAAAATCATACCCCTAGACCAACGAGCCAACTGACTTATCAAACAAAAGAAACGTACAAAAGGCAGTGTAGAGCCAAAAATCTTACATAATAATGTGTTACGTGCCTTTCCGTTACACAACGAAGGCTATTTCATCAACTTGTTATCACATGTGGCTTTGCTTGCATGGATATTGTTAAAATAGTAGCAGTAATAAAACCTTAGAGCATGAACTAAGTGTAAGTGAAAGTCCCGTCAAAATCTAATAAGCCATTTCCAAGATTAGCCGGGATCTGGGGGCACGGAAGTGCACCCGCAAGTCGAGCAAAAAAAAAGCGGCACGGCCTCCTTTTCTCGAAGCAATTCGGGCTATTTTTGACACCCCTATAATTTCGTTGTGGATAAAACAAGAAGCCTGGATTTTCAGCAACTAATCAGTCATTGTATAAACACGGTATATTTAAAATTTCAGTCAATTTGAACCAGTAGTTTAAGAATGACAACTTGTTAAAATTTTGAATTTTGTCACTCACTGATTCACTGACTCACTGACTCACCGATCATCAAAAGTCTAAGGTACTTCTAGCAGACTTAGAAGCTTAAAATTTAGAATACAAATAGGGTTTAGTGTCTTAATCATGGGAAAAATTTAATATTTTCTAATTTCGGTCCAGTTTTCTAAATACACCAACTGCAACAATAACTTTGTAATCCCATATAAATGTATAAGATTACAAGGTTACATTTGCAGTTAATGAATTATTATTACTGTAGAAAATAAAATAAATATGTGTAAATAGGTACCTACTATATGAGGCATAACGGGAGGGGGTAAAGGGTGGGTAAGGGTGTTTAGCCCATGAAACTGAACAACATTCCCATAAGAAAATATGTTGAATTATGAAAAAAAAACGTCTTTCCATACAAATTGGACTTATGTTCGCTCTACAAAAAGAAGTGAGATGCCATCAAAAACATTCTGTAAAAACCTCAAGTCTCGCCGTAAAAAGTTGTGAGATCTATATAATACCAAGTCGATTAATCTATTTAGTCTCTACTTAAAGGACCTTCTGTCTTAAGTTATTACGTATGTTATTATCATGCCAGTTTAAAAAAAATACCTTTAAAACAAATAGATCGACTTGGTCATCGCAAGAAAACACAAATTCGCCATTATTAACATTTCAGGAGCATTAACTTCTTGTCGTGCTATGTAGTGTGATACATACTAATAATCAAATCATGCGATGGCCAGGTCGGTCTATTTGTTTTAAAGGTATTTTTTTTAAATTGGCATGATAATAACATACGTAATAACTTAAGACAGAAGGTCCTTTAAGTAGAGACTAAATAGATTAATCGACTTGGTATTATATAGATCTCACAACTTTTTACGGCGAGACTTGAGGTTTTTACAGAATGTTTTTGATGGCATCATTATTTTACAAGTGACGTTCCACCTGTGGCTTTAGTCATGAAAATTTTTCTTCTATCGGGATGATTTTTCCAAAAATCCTATCTGAAATGCTGCTTTACACTCTCTAAAGAATGTACATGGCAAGTTTCAGCTTATTGCGTTCAGTAGTTTCGGCTGTGGGTTGTCTGTTATTCAGTCCATCACTCATTAACGGAAGAGTTTTATTACATAGATTACCGAAAGATAAGAATTGCTGACCATTACTTTAAATATTTATGTTACGTTTCATGCACAATAGGCATTGTTACAGCTCTTGGGTTATGCTTATATTTCGATAATATAAGATGCGTGAATTGTGCAAGTTATAACATAGCGCCAAGTTAAGAACGTAACTTTAAAAATTAAGTACGTTATAAAAAATGGAATGGGATAAAAATAAATTAAAGGCAGATTAATATTTGAGGAGGCCAAATTATTAGAAGACCAGATTATAACATTAGTTAATTCATTTCGTCGATGATAGAACTAAAGTATTTACTGCTTGGCAAGAACTCATCGCGTTCCTCTTAGTCTAGTGATAGCACGGCTTAATACAGCCTAACCATACAAGTAATCTCGTTTAAAAATGCTACACCAATAAACATTTCTGTTTTATTTGTAAAACAAATTATGAATACTGTTAAAAAGTTAATCGTTAATCATGTACTTAGGTCCTTAAATGGACGCCAGGTTTGCGACTAGCAGAGGTGTACAACGTTCAGAATATAGAACATATTCGACCCGCAGGCTTATGCAGCTGACAGTGGCTTGTCAGATACATCGACTTTATATTCGAAATACACAGCAGTATTAATCACAATTTAAATTAGTACCAAGACTTTATACGAAGTTGTCGGACTATAGAAGGAAATTGTTAAAATTAAAACTACACTGACCGAAATACCAAACATATGTTATTTGAACACATTGTATCGAGCGATGTCAACATAAATAATTTACATACGTGCTTTCTACGCAGTTACGTCACGAATTCGAACTGCGTATGCGCATTTTTGTCGCCTTTCACTGCCGTGCGCCCAATACTCATGTTAAAATTTATTGTAACAGTCAGCTGGCTCGTTGGTCTAGGGGTATGATTTTCGCTTAGGGTGCGAGAGGTCCCGGGTTCAAATCCCGGACGAGCCCAAATCTTTTGTACAGGGTTTATAAAAATCTGAAAAATTTAATAATAATAATATAATATTTGGCTATATTTCTGCCGAATGTTGAATATAAATGCGTTTTATACGCACGAGTTTTTATTTTATCAACATGCACTAGAACGTAATGAAAATAATATGTATCAATGGTAAAACTATATAATAATATCTATATCTTACACCGCAAATACTACTTTAATACCCATAATAAAGATTAACACAGCGTAACTCCGGTATATTATCATAAAAAGCAATAAATATTATTGGATTACTGATAACTGTTGTTTAATAAACAATGATTATCATTTTGGAATTTCCTTCTGTCCACCAATCAATTCTGTATATTTTTCCGGCAAAGTCAAGATTTAAACAACTCTAAAATTATAAAAAAGCACAGCTGGCCGTTTGTAGCCACATTACAAAAATATTATATATCTAATACAAATAATATTCATCAAATCAAGCTTTTTCCTATTGAGTCAGGCAAGGATAAAAAAACGTCACTTCTCCAAACTGTCATCGCTTCATTAACTTACAAACATTTTATATCATATTGGTTCATTCAGAACTTCTGGTTACGAGTGCTCAAGCCGTTACCAACGTGCGAACTACGTCATAATCAAAGAATCATGGCAATGTGACAATGTGTAAGTGCGAGCGAGAAACTCCGATAAAATGACATGACTTAGTTCGCACTTTTGAAATGGCCCCAGTATATGTGTTACTGTAAAAGCCCGAACGGTGGTAAATCCTAAGATTTTCCGGTATAACCTAAGATTTACCAACTCGCAATGGTAAAAGTCCGAATAATTATTTTATTTCGAACTTTTACCTATATTCACTTGATGATGTCGAGATGTCACCGGAGCCCCGCTTCGCGGGGCTCCTCCTACTTAGTGGTTAAAAAAAAATAACCACGAAAGCTAAGGTGGGAGCTTCGCTTCGCTCGCTCCCACCTTAGCCTTCTAACCTAACCTACCCATGTCGCTGTGCCCAAAACTCCTTCTTTATAACTATGTCACAGTATATAATCATACCGTGAAATAGTTATAAACATAGTTATAAAGGAGGATTTTTTTATATACCGTAACATAGTTTTTAAACTCCGGCTTGTTCGGACTTTTACCATTGAGAGTTGGTAAATCTTAGGTTTTACCGGAAAATCTTAGGATTTGCCAGAGTTCGGGCTTTTACAGTAACATATGAACCCGATTCTTTTAAAGGACATGGCCGATAAATAATATGATTTGTGCTTAAAGCAATACTTCTTGTATTTTCTCATGTAGTGACTATATTATACTCAACAGTTAAATTGCTATGTAACACAATATACAAAGTATCATTATCATTAATTAAGATATTGGATCACATAATATTAATTTTGTAATTCAGGAAGTATTGGTAACAGCAGCCTTAGAACATCACGTACTGAGTGTGTGGTTATATTGATAGCGTGTAGCGATAAACTGAATATTATTATACATTTTATAATTATCTAAAAACAAAAAATAAGCAAACAACTCGATTCTCTACAACTATCGACTATAATAAAAGTTTTGTATGTTTGTCAAAAAAAATGGATTCTTTGACAAAAATATCAATAGCAAAAGGATATCTTGAAAAAAAAATAGGAAAAAACGACATTATATTTCCTTTTTGGCATAGGTTCCCCTAACCACCTTTACTCGAGGCGATGTTTCGTTCTGTACCTCAATTTAAGCATTTCATTTTTTTTCTGAAACATAAAAGAAAACCGAAATAGGAATCAAAAAAATGCTAGAAGCTTCTCTCTTCCAGAGCTCTAAAAACAAATTCGCAGGATGCTTATCAACCTAAAGCATAAAACCCACAAAGGTCTAGCAATAAATAACAAAAAAATAAAAAAACTGACAAATATTTTCTTATTTATTTCTGTAATATTATAAAGGTAAGTTTTTTAGTTTGTCTGGCAGGGGTTGACATAAATACGGTCTGTAAGTGCCTTTGTTAAGACGGCTTGTCTAGTTGTCACAATATACCTCAGACCTAGGTTTCATAAGATTATATTATTATTTTGGTTAGTTTGAGTATTCTGTGTAAATTATGTATGTTTTATTTCTTTAATTTAGCTTCATGTTGAATAAGTTAGTTTTATGCTGTATTTTTTTAAATATTTTATTTTTAGGGCAAAATATGTCAATGTAATTTTAACAGAGTGACTTGGTACTACAGAAGGCATGTTCTCTCAATAACACATTTCTCGTTTAGGCTTGATTTGGTAGTAAATTGACAATTAACTATACGGTTATAACTGTTAACAAAATTAAATACAATAACACAACCAAACTAATGAAACATTCGACCATTATCAATCTTAAACTTATGTTTGCTTGACGTTTCGGCCAGGTTATCCGTTTGTTCAATTTGGCTGGTCCTCTTTACCAAATCAATAAAAATGATGCACAATCGAACACATATCCTTATAATATTATATCTAAGAAGGCTGTCATTTACTCTAAACTACATCTAGTCGTAATATCACAATACATTCACGTGTCAAGGGACAGGCGGTTGCGTAAATCAATCTATCTTCCGTGTGATTGAGCATCGTTTCCCTCAAGTTCAAGGGTAAGGAAAGGTCATTAATTAGATAAATGAGTCCCATGGCCAAAGTCTTCGGAGAGTGGTGTCGTCAATTTACACGGTTCAATGAATTGAGATCTCCTGGGATATTTCGGTTTTGCTTCGTCAATGGGTGAAGAAAGATAAGAAAGTGTTGAGCTGGTTAGTTGGGTCGTTGGTGTGTGAATAAATCGGTTTGTAGTAGATTTTGTATGGGAAACCTTCAAACTGTTTTCATATAACGTATACATTCCGTATACGTTATATGAAAACAGTTTGAAGGTTGCTAAATGAAAATAGTAATACTCCAATGAAGAAAAAACAGCATGAAACGTTTTTTTTAGTAAATTATTCCATTTAACATTATACCGACCGATTGAGCACATAAGCGATCGAATATCGACCCAAAATATTCTTTACTATGCTCTACTTTAACCAATTTGCTGCTTTTAGATCACGATGAGATAACATCTCATTGCGCGATACTTGATGACTTTCACTACACTGACAAACAGCCGATACCATTCAAAGCTCATTTTTAACAAAACAACAGTACTAAGCTCAAACACCGCAAAGCAATGGAAAGCAAAATGCAACATTGAACAACACTGTAGAGCACAATTACACAAAAAAGCACAATAAAGCATACTTCAATGTTATTTTTTCCCTCCAAGGTAAAGAAAAGTCTATACTTAGTTTAAAAATTGCAGCTTACGATTACAGCTACCAGCTAATAACATCAAATGATGTATGATTACAAGTCGTTGTATAAACGACTAGCTGACCCGCGCAACTTCGCTTGCGTCACATAAGAGAGAATGGGTCAAATTTTTCCCCGTTTTTGTAACATTTTTTACTGGTACTCTGCTCCTACTGGGCATAGCGTGATGATACATAGCCTATAACCTTCCTCGATAAATGAGATATCTAACACTGAAAGAATTTTTCAAAACGGACCAGTAGTTTCTGAGATTAGCGCGTTCAAACAAACAAACAAACAAACAAACAAACAAACTCTTCAGCTTTATAATATATAAGTATATAAGTATATAAGTATATAAGTATATAAGTATATAAGTATATAAGTATATAAGTATATAAGTATATAAGTATATAAGTATATAAGTATATAAGTATATAAGTATATAAGTATATAAGTATATAAGTATATAAGTATAAGTATAAGTATAAGTATAAGTATAAGTATAAGTATAAGTATAAGTATAAGTATATAAGTATAGATTTAAGCTACTATGTATATAAATACTTGTAGTGTGTAGTAAAGGCTTCATTTAGTACTTGAGTGTGCAAATTGAGGTGTTTATTCTGTGACCTACATAGATTAAGTGTTAAGATGGTTTCATATAGAGCTGATTTTGTAGCAAAACTTGTAGTTATTTATTCGACATTATTTAAAAGAAGGCTTTGGGTAAATTAGAAGACGATAGAAGAAGCTGGAGCATATGTCCAACCGATTATCAACTATGGCAGTCAGTCTCATTGAAACCAACTAACTATCAAGGAAAAGTTCTTAAATACACTATTTACCATAATTTATACTGGATCGAATGCACAATACACAGGTACACTATCTTTACCTTTGTTCCTATAGGTGGTGGGACGGATAACCGACACGACCAGTGAAAGGTCGGGCTCAGGAGCGAAGACTCATGCTCTTCATGGCACAGAGATCTAGGTTTTCGTTAGAGGTGATTTGGGAATATTAGTTGAAGCACGAATTCTGAAATACCTATACCCTGATAAATAATACCCTACCCGGCGATCATGAAAGAGCTAGAGCAGAATAATGTATTTTTTTGGTATTTCATTTCTTAGTACATGTTCTGGAAACGCAAGTGTATAAAAATCAAGAAATATAAAATCACATCTAATTTCCACAAGAGAACGAAACCAAAAAACATCATGTTACAAATATTTTATTTTTATTCATTTAAATTCAAATATTTCTCATATATTCAAATTATCATTCATTTAAACAGTGTGACAGTCATCTAAACCTAATACAATAATATACCTAGTATTTCTATTGACACACAACTTAACATAGTTTGTTCAGCATCAGCTAACATAATGAGGCCTATTGTTTATAATGTGGTTAACTCGACTGATTCAGTATGGAAACTGAATTATTATGATTTAGATGACTTTGTTCAGCAATTAATGTGTGTTTGATGATAAATTAAGAGTAGTTTAGAACTAATTGTTGATTAAAATATGTAGTCTTTTTTCGAACTACCCACACAACAAATTTTCTTCTTAAATCGCAGGAAAGTTTGATACGGAATTAAAGTGTACTTTTTTTTTTCTAAACCCATTATTGTCCCTAGTGTGCTGTCTAAGGGCCTCCTTTCAAACAAAGGAGGGGTTATGAGTCTAATTACTTTAGTTACTTGATAATAATTCGGTATACAAATATTTTCAGGTTAAAGATATAATCACATGGGAACCTAACCTCCTAGCATGTAAAGACAAGGTTACCATATTAAACACTTAGCCACGCTGTCATTCGTTTCACCCGCTCCGCTACCATTGTCGCTGTTTATGGCACCCAATCCTTATAGATATCGTAATCAGTAAGTGAAAGGTATACCAGTTTATCTTAAGATATTATGTTTTTATTAAACAGTCAGTTGGCTCGTTGGTCTAGGGGTATGATTTTCGCTTAGGGTGCGAGAGGTCCCGGGTTCAAATCCCGGACGAGCCCAAATATTTTTTTTGACTTACTTGGGTTTTGTCATCCCTTACGCCCAAAAGATTGATTTCACTTCTCTTGTGATCAATTTTCAAATAGTGCGTCTCATCCAACAACTAAGGCAGTTAATATCAATAGGAAATAAAAATTAATAGACTTTGAAAAAACAGCTAACTACGGTATTTTAGAGTGCTAATATGGACTTCAACATCGAAGTATCTACAATACAGTTTCAAATAAACAACAGTATTATAACACAAATTAGTATCTTTGTATCTAGGTCACGAGACTGCTCTCAAACGCTGACGCGACTGAGCGCTTTCTTCACAAATACTCATTAAATCAAACTTTATTGTATGCTAATAAAGTTAATAAATCAACATGCTTGCACTTTTGTATTGCGGTGGTTCTTGGGCTTGTTTGTTAATTGATAGCTGTTGAAGAAGAGCCTCGGATGCAATGTTCGCGGATGATAAATTGTTGGTAAACAAAATTTAGAATTTGAACATCAGTGACCCGCAGTTTATTATAGCTTCAAAAACATTTTTTTTGTTTTTATCTAGCCTATTTCTGTGTCCCACTGCTGAGCAAAGGCCTCTTCCCTAGACTTCCAGTCCCCTCGGTCGCTTGCTGCTTCCGGCCAATCTTCCAGGAACACGTCTATGTCGTCCCGCCATCTCCGTTTGGGCCTTCCCCGTTGCCGCCGACCATCTTGAGGCACCCACTTCGTGGCTATATTAGCCCATCTCTCAGGGTGCATCCGGTGAACATGCCCGGCCCAATTCCACTTCAAAAACGTAGTATTGTAAATTACAATCTAGATCAGTGGTTCCCAACCAGCGGTCCGTGGAATGCAAAATATGGTCCGCGAATGATTTAAAAAAGTTCAGGTTGATTATTACACTTTATTTTTAATAGAACTACTACTACTCGTACTTACATAGTGGTCCCTGTTAACGAGAATAATATAAAAGTGGTCCCGTACTAATAAAAGGTTGGGAGCCCCTGATCTAGATAAACCGTGTATGTCAAGGCTCTCTACTAAGTTGTCTGCTATAGTAAAGTGGTTTCATGCAAGTTCAATTTTAGACTCTCTGATCATTTGGCCTGTGTCCATCTTATGCCCATGATTCGTATACTTACTTACTCCGTTAGCCCAACGATCCAAAACGTGTCTTGGCCTCCGACACGAGAGAACGCCACTTGCCCGATCTTTGGCCACTTCTTGCCAATCACCAGCTTGAAGCTCCCTCAGATCCGCCTACACTAAATGATTCGTATAGCGTCGAATAAAAGAATATCATTCTCGAGACCATGTCGCGCTTCCAGATCCCCTATTTTAGATGACAAGTACATAAAATAATAGCAAGAAGACCCTATCAAATAAAGTACCTTTTGTAGATTTTGTTAATAGAAACCGGTTCCGAATCACAAGATTCGTAGTAGCTCTCGCTTTGCAAACTGTAGTGATGTAATAAGTGTCATAATAAAAAATCACTTGATAAAAAAATATAGCTGTAAACATAAGCGGCTCGTTGGTCTAGGGGTATGATTTTCGCTTAGGGTGCGAGAGGTCCCGGGTTCAAATCCCGGACGAGCCCAAACCTTTTTTGTGGAAACTTTTTAATGAGTTTTAAATGTCCGAATGGGCGGTAACTGGGGGATGTTATTTGACCTTTATTAAATTTTATCGGATGTAAATTGTACGTTATTTTTTTCTGCTCTTGTTAATAATAGCTTACTGTATTTTTAGCTGACGGTCATTGCGGCGGAGTTTATATTAAAACTAGCTGACCCGGCGAACGTTGTTTTGCCATAAAAAATAAATAAAAAAACCTTATCCAGCGGACAAAATTGATAATCTAAACCATTCTCAGATCCCCTTGAACACACATAAAAAATTTCATCAAAATCGGTCCAGTCGTTTAAGAGAAGATTAGTGACATACACACTTACAGAAGAATTATATATATAAAGATAAGCGCATATTCGCTTGTAAACACTTTTGGTGTAGGTACTATAAAAACGATGATCTAAGTTATGATTTTGTAAAGGTAAATCAATATGCACTACAATTAGTTAAAAATATCAATGAAATGCTAAAATAACGAGCAAACACACGCCAGACGTAACCGCGTAATTATGTGAAAACTTGATTAAAATCGAATTACTAGTCTGCATGAGAAATAACGACTCTTTATATGCTGCGACATAGTTTTGACATGACGATTTTGATATTAAAAGATCAAAATAATATTGCTGTATTCTAATATACCTACTAAAGAATCATTATCATCAAAATCAACAGCTTATAGCACTTTGCTATTGACTAGGTAGGTATAATGCATTGATAGTAGTTTCACATATTTTTATTCGATTATGGATAAAAAATCCGATTAAAGCACATAAATGATATTGAGGCTTTGCGGAAGGGTAGGTTAGATGCTGCTTGAAATGGTTGGATAAGATTAGGCTAATTAGCACTGACAAACCACGATTTGAATACTTATTTAATCCATTTAATCCAATTGCATTGTGATAGTCTCTATATTTTCTTTCTGTGCAGTAACAAATTCTACCACGCAAAAAAGTCTTCAACTTGTACAGACATATCCGTAACATCGTATCGTGGAATATAAAGGAGCTCCATACTCGCGCTCACATCGGCTACTAATTATGTCGCGCAGTAATTAGAGCCAGTGAATTGTCGCGATTAGTTCGTCTGATGGTCTGATTGGAAGCTCCAAGTGTATGGTTATGGCAATCGTTTCAAGAAAATATGTGGGCCGTGTTAAGCTATTTATGATACTAGTGTCACTATTAATACAATTATTTTATTCAAGTCTGCAAATAGTACTAGTGCTGGGTTTGTTTTATACAATTTCTGTCAATTTGTTGGTGTGTATACTTTTTCGACTTCAATGTTTGTGTGATGTGATAGTTCTAAGACTTTAGTTAAATAAAGCCCACTGCAATTATATCACTGACTGTTAGTCTACTACCACTAGGAGAATAGGTTAAAATTGGTTAATAAATAGACGAATACTTTGATAGCCATCAAGAATATACAGCCTACATTTAAATTGGCATCATTATAGGCAATAATAAAGACAGAAACAATACAAATGTAGAACAAGCAAAACATATACATTGATTGCACCAAAATAGCTGTTCAATTTTTTTCAGTGGATCGAACGCGGCCCCTTGGGGCATACCCTTTGATGTAAACCCTTGATTTGGCGGTATTTAACAATGTACAACAAATTACTCAACCCCTAAAACAAATCTGTTAAAATTATGTTTCAATTCAGCTGTACGGTTTAGTTTACAATTTAAATTCGATCAAATTAACTTGGAATTGACTATTGTTCAGTGATCAATATTGTCAGAAGCTTTTCAATGAGCTATTCAAACCGCAAGGCTTATATTTGATGTGGTATATTTCGTCGTGTAAATGTTGTTATAGGCAATCAGAAAATTGAGAAAGTGTCGATTGGAAACTAACCGTGTTACTGTGGGCGTGTGATTTACAGCTACATAAAGATTGGCTTATATTCTGGTACCTATTTGGGTGTTGAGTATTTTTTATCTTGAAATAAATATTTTGAGTAGATTGTCAGTTTGATGCCCTCGAAAAAGTGATGAGTCTTTCTCCGAATTTGGTTATTCAGAATGATAGATGAATTCATTAAAGATTAAGAAATTGTTAACTTTTTTTAAAATTATTTATTAAATTTTATAACTGTATGTCTGTCTCAATAATCACACATTGTTCTGTAATAATTCGTACAAAGTTGCGTAACAGGTAAATCACAATTATTCTTTTATGCTAGACTTACTTTAAAAAATCTCTTTTTACGTAAAATTTCATTCGCATCAAGTCCAAAGCCAAAGCCATTAGTAGGCCGGTCATAATTTTCAAATTTTCCACCCACCGAATGTATCTCGGCTAAAATGAAGTAAGCAAGAAAACATTTTAATTGAAAAACTTGCACCACCCTCATTAGCAACTCTCATAATTAATTATTTATTGTACAACGGCGTTCTGTTCCGGATTTATGCTTCCCCTACTTTTACTTGGGTTTCGCGAAAAATGTTTTAACTCCCAAGTATTTTGTATGTTGAAATTTTGACAATGGTACTGTCGAGTGGAAATGAAATCTATAGAAACGTTACGTAACGATTTCTATGGTAAGGAAAACCCATACACAATTTTTCGTAAGTAATTATTTTCCTTTACAAGATACAGTAATTTGAGATCAATATTTTTTATCAACTAGATGACAAACGATAGAAAGTCTTTTTACTGATAAAGTTTCAGCTTTAAATAGTTTTCTTTTGCTGGTACAAAATTTCTTATCTAACTAGGATTCTATTGTCTATTACATATTTACAGTAGTCAAAATTTGCAAGTGACTTCCAACCACACAGAATTTTTACACAAAATACTTACTTTTTAGTAAATTCTGTACATTATTATGTATTGTATAATGCAGATCATATTTTTAAACACACGACTGTAATCTCCTCCCATGTGGCAAGCGACGTGAGCCAAGTTGCTATCAGTTCTGAGTCTACTTCAAATATATTATACTGTTTCAGATTTTGCTCCACTTTAAAAAGGTTTTGAATTCGCTGTTTTAAAATATATTAAGGTAGCAATAGGTACGAGAAGCGATATTAATTTTTACAGAAATTTACATAAACGTAGATATACGATTAGATGAAGAGTGGGTGAATAATAGCAGATCTCACTATTAAGTCTAAATAACCCAGGAGAAGGGCGGCAGAAAGATACAGACATACTTACGAAACATTACGCTTGTTATACCCGATGGTTTAGGCAGAGGCGTAAATACACCCACGTTTCACCATTATTAGGCGATTATTATATGAGAAATTTACATTAGAATATATCTCAATAGAAGCCGGCCGAAGATGGTAGCTTGTCCGGTAAATGGTAATAAGCCCATCCGAAAATACCAATAGAACTGTACCTGACTCGGGATACAAACCCAAAACTGCTGATCAACAGTCGCATTCATTATCAACCGCGCCACAGAGGCTCGAGAAAAAATAATGATCCAAAAATTTTAAGTATGTTGAGTGCAAAGCCCCTTGCCGTTTTCTGACTCCTCATTTAGTTTAAAGACAATTTCGTCAAATCAATGCCGCATCTTTTGTACTCTCTTGAGCACAAAGACAACCTATTGACCATCTAGAGTTAATCGTTTTGAATAATAAAGATTGCAATTGCGTATCCAATTTTCCATCTAAATAGCTATTGTCAAAGGATTATCTTCTCAGCTATCTAAATACGTATTCACGTTAATTAAGCCTTTATTCTTATTCACCAAACACAGCCTTAGTCTTAATACTAATTAATTTCAAAGTGAAATTTTAATTAATTTGCAAACATTCGAACTCAGGTGCTTAGACACGAGAGGCCATTAGTTAGAACGTGCTAAGTCGCCGCCAAGGTTGGCACTTGGCAAGCCTCTGCCAACCACTTGGCAATGTATGGTCAATGTGATTTAGTACTTAATAATTAAATTCCAGATTTAATGGCTTTTGTTAAATCTTGATAAATAAGGCGCAGTGCTGAAATAAATGAGCTTAGTAATTGCAGCAGACATTTAGAACAGCTTGAACTTAACGATACTCCGACCAACACTTTAGATACAAATAATATTATAATGCAACGGGGCAATTGTGAATTAAAGGTTTTTTCAAACATTACTGTCCCACTACAGGCCAAGGGGCTCCTCCCATACGATGGGGAGGGGTTAGACCTCGAGTCCACTAAAAACATACATACGTAATATCACGCCTTTTTCCCAAAGGGGTAGGCAAAGGCCAAAAAACGTCACGCGGTTCGTACCAAGTGGCGTTCCAATCTAAGGGAAGTTTGTAAAGATCGTTAATTACAAACTTCCCTTGCCTCATTCATATCCATACATCTTATAATCCAGAGTTACGAGTACATACTTCGCACCTGATGTTTAAGCAACGTGACATTTCGATCGAGTTGAAAGATTCGCGGCTGAAAATCATTCACATGTGATACAACCGTATATAATTCATAGTATTAAGAGGGGTTAACTCATATCGAGTGCAGAAAGCCGCAAACCGTGTACTGCGTCGCACTGATTTATTCGCGAAGTCCATCTGTTACGCTTTTATGGCTAAACTACTGTGTTTTTCATGAAATAGGAGAGTCGACTGGGTTGACCAAAAATTATTAAACTTGTACTCGTAAATTGTTGTTAGTAGTAGTAGGGATATACAGAATGCTTATGTTGCCTACATTTCTTACGTATGTAATGTGGAAATTAAAATTATTACAGTCTGAAACAATAATTAGGCACACATTTGATCCGAACATACGAATTTGTTACGTCACTATCTTGTATTTCCATACTTAAATGTGATTTTGACATTTAGTTACTTTGACTGGTAATCGACTACACTATTCAATTTAGTCAAAGACCCGGCAAATAACAAAGGCATTAAAAAAACAATCTTTGCGTTAAAATAGCGGATGTATATGCGAACAAAACTGCGTCTGCTTACTTAATACCCCAACAAAACATCAACTCATTCAAAATCGTGCAAATCATATTCAAAACCATAACTTAGTACAACGATCTCATAAACCACGGTTAACATGAACCCGTGGAAAAACAGGCGATAAATTCCAAAGCATTTTAATATCGATCCTTGGGCAATAAATTTAGAATTACCAAGGTCTCAGAAAGAAAGTTGTAACTATAAATCTGCCAGTAACACTTGATTGCGCGACTGTACTTGACCGCTGACATTGGCCCCTTTGTACAGTTAAGAACGCAAGTTTTGCACAAAGTTTTGTGAATGAATTTTCGCTGGAGTATGTTTTCTGCGGTTGGAAAGTATAATGTTGGATAAAATCTAAAGTTTGTTGCGACCTTGCAAACGTTGCAATCTGACTTGTCGAAAAAGTCAGTGTGAGTTTGTGATGTATGTATTTGATTCTAAATAAAATCAGGCTATACAAATAAAGCTATTGTTTATAATATTAAATCTTTAAAGTAGTTTTGAACCTTTGTTTCGAAAGCTTTCTCGATACTAGGCATACACAGATTGATTACTAATACTTATATTTTTTTTACCTTTATTTGGATGTTATATAGCAAAATAACTTTCATTTTCATCGTCTTAATATTACTATTGCCAATTATCTAGTCTATAACCTAAATCGATATCATTGAACTCTTAATCTACAGTTTCGTTTATTATACTCACAAAAAGAAACAACTAAGTTTAAGTATTTTATTGGGAAAATGGTATGTTATAATATAATATAATAATACCTAAAAGACTGAACTATTTCTGATCCACGTATTCTTACCACAATCTACAAATACATTATTTCAATATTTACTCGATACTCTTAGCAATTAATACCATTAAGATTCCATACATTTGGGAATATAAACGAAGTGATTACGTCGTATTATTAATTAATGCTTAGCTGTAACGATATCAAATTCAGTTGTTGTAATAACTATTAATATTACTATTTAGTAATGGTTTCAATTGATTCGGGAATCTGGTTTGAATAATAAGTGATATACGCAATGAACGATTATAATTTTAGAATTTAAGTGGGTGGTGTTTGGGACTATGCATTGAACGTAATTTTCGAATGTTTTTAAACTAAGACCTATATGTTTTTCATGTAACTTAGTATAAAACTTACGACTTGGAACCACTAGTCGTTTGAATAGGCGCAAAAGTAACTAACTAACAATGTCCCTATATCAATATTAATATACCTGCCTAAAGAACATTTTTTTTGTAAAAGTAACTAACTAACAATGTCAAACATATATATGAAGCACATTTTTTTGTGAATATAAGACCTAGGTATTTACAATTCTCTTTACATGGTTGCAACTTCTCTATTTTCGATAAGTTCACATCAATTATTATATAATACATAGTCACTAAAAGGTTAACAAGATAAATCGAAAATTACCGTTAAAAAATGGAAGTCACAGTTGCTTGTTAATACAGGCCAATTAAAAAAGGATTGTTAGTTTTTAGTTCGATTGCAGAGCGACCACAGTTGAAGATAATCTCGTTCGTGCCGATTTGTATTCAGTTTACAGATCCGTTCTGTCAACTACGTGTGGATTACGTTTTGGTTCGTACAACGTGTGACCAATTACTTCAAAATAGTGGTATTTTTGATACTTAAAGTCCGTAACTGTAGAATACTTTTATGGAGTGCAGTAGATAAGTAGTTAGGCGACTATTATTCCTTAAAATAACACATTTTTCATCTATGGAATAGCAGTAGGTATGAGCTTTTTGTAAGTTAGTACGTTCAAAATATCATAAGTATTTTTTTATGCATTGTTCCTGCTCTCAAAGTCAACGTCCTTGCTTACTGTCTATACTCATAAGGGAAACGTAAAGTTAAATACAATAACATATTATTAAACAGTAAATACTGAAAATAATATACTCCAGAAATAGCATAAACTCCTTCAAAGACATTTCTATTCATAAGACTGTAGCATAAAGATAATGATTGTAAACGATATCCTATAAAGGCAAGCAAATAAAAGGACTCGAAACTTTCCAGTCGCCAGTCAAGAAATACGATGAAACGCCAAAAATAGAAAATCTTGCAAGAACTTTGAACTTAAAGGAAAATGGATGATTTAACAGGCTTTATAGCTTAATTGTAGGCTCTCTGCTAAAGTACTTACGCCAAGACTTTCAACTACTTACCTACTCGAGGCTTTAATTATTTCGAGGCATCGTTTTGATTTTATTAAAATTATTTTTTACTTTGAGGTGGGGTTTATAGTCCTCAGTTCACACTTTTAATTTATTTGACTGTTATTATAAAGGAAATGTTGAATGTTGGTATAATCATTTGAATGTTTGAAACCGCACTTTTTTCGTTATCGGGACTTACATTTAAAATGAACGGCACAATAGTTTCTACGGACCCAACAAGAGGCGCTATTTTCATTTCAAATTTCTCGATAGCTAGCCGGTCGCTCCTATGTAGTGCGATTCTCTACTACTATCGACAACTGTCTAGTTATCGAGAATTTTTTTATGAAAGTCAGAACAACGCCTCTAGCGAGGCTGGTAGGAACTTTTGGAATATTTTAAATGTCAAACTTTCGTTAGTTGATAGTATCGACTGAATTGTGCTTCTGAACGCATGGCAGTCACTCAAAAATAATATTCAAAAGAAACCAGTTTTAGCAACAAGGATCTTTCAAACTACTTCTAGTAACGTAGTAACTTGAAACTCTACTAATTTGGGACAATTCCCAGGCAAACATTTATTACAGGTTTAGATTAAAGTTATAAATCAATTTTATCTTCACGTATGATAAATCAGTGGTATAATTCTAAAGATTTAGCATCTGCGTACACTTGCCAAGTGTATCTGTAATGACTCTGTTCACCTTTGCTTTGTGATTGGAAACTTGAAGTCGATTGTGGTTTTTCTTTGAAGATTATGTAACAGTTAAAATAATGCACGGTTATTGTGAACGATGCCTTCAAAACAGATGCAAATACATTGCTTGCTACATTGAGTGGATTTGTAAACACCTTGACTGTGGGACAGTAATGGACTTAAGATTAATTTTATTTTACTTTTGATATGATAGAATGTTTCGCGCATGCATCCGGAGAGATGGGCGAGGCTGGTGACAGATTGGACACCACACGATGGACATCGTTGTAGAGGCCGACCACGACGAAGGTGGCATGACGATTTAGCGGCATTTGCGGGTCCATCGTGGTAGAGCATGGCACAAGATAGACAGGTTTGAAAGGAAAGAGGGGAGGCCTTTGCCCACCAGTGGAACACATAAAGGGCTAACAAAAAAAAATGATAGAATGATTGACGGTGGTCTACCGGTATGACGTCACTGGGTAATATCTGAATCGAGGAATAACAAACATTTTGATCACATTGCAATGTAATTATGTATTGCAATAAGAATATTTTGCTATTTTGTAACGCATTACTAACTATGACAAACGACAAAAACCCGCTTTAAACCGTGTCTGAAGTGACTAATAAGTCATCTACACGTAATCCGATTTTCAACCGACACAAAACATGTATAATTCAAACGTCCCGAAAAATATTCCCGCAATTCCTAAATCATATTCCAACATTCATTAATTCAGAAGTGCCTGAAAAAACTGGATTAAATTATAGCACAGGAGCGGAGTGTGAGCGTTTAATATTTCTTTATTTGCAGATCGCTCGGTTGTTTAATTTGCGAGCTCTCGCGCGCGATACAGTTTACAGAGTAGGATATACAGATACGAGAGCAGTCGAGAGAGATCTCGAGAATCGAGAATCGAGATTTGTTTGATTTATCTGTTTGCGAAATTGGGATTTGAGTTTAAACTGATTTTGAAATATGAGTTTGTAGAGGTAGTATTTATAACTCGGATTTTAGAGTACCGGAACGATGTTTCTACATATAAGTATCCCTATATAAAAACGTACGTACGTATGTATATATAAATATGTCATTCATATTTATCGTTTGATTTTCACAATAGCAGGATAAAATAAAATGTTTAGCATATTTTAACAATGGTCAGTCTGCGACCACGGCGAGTGCAACCTGCACCAAACGTTAGGCATTTTAAGGTAAAATGCGTGTTCGCGTTCCCGTATTCTACTATACATTAAACATGCAACACGAGAGTTTAAAAGTTACATTTTAAAAATAAGAAGATCAATATTTTTTCTTTGACTGTCCAAATCTCTTCTAAAGTAGTCAGACCAAAACTAAAGCCCAAATTCAACCCTTAAATTGAGTACATCTACCAGATAGTGATAAAAACATGCCAGCACGTTACTTAGCGTTCGAGAAACTCTCACATATCATTACGTGCTTAATGGTTCGTCACAAAATATCATTAAGTCACAGATAAATTCACAAGAGACATGTCTATATAGGACACCTATTAATATTATTAGGGGACACTAGTTTTTATTGCCACTTTGCCTGTATAAAATAAACCGTTGAGGTTACACATTGTTGGCTAGTTTGTTGTTGCGTGAAATTCCTAGGATACTGTATTTAGTCTCATATTTTATCAAGATTTTTTTTTCTAAATCACAACTCCTGCACTCAGAATAGCTCTTGCGCCGCGAGGACTTTTACAAACCTGCAAATAACGGACACAAAGTATCTATAAACAATTATTTGTGGATAGCACAAATAATTGTCCCGTATGGGAATCCAACACACGACCTTCCGACGCGATGGTAGCCGTGGGTGACCTAAACCACTTCGCCTCTAAAAGGCTTACTTTGATTGCTCTATAGTATAGCCTTTCTCTTCTTACTCAAAATATCCAAAATCATATACTAAGATAGCAAATGAAATATTTTTCATCTCAGTGCCTCGATATCTACATGTAAGTTTAAAATACTCTACACTCTCGAATTTCAATTTACCACCATATTAAATTCCATCAAAATTAGATTTCTCGTTCACCAGACAAAAAGACAGACAGAATTACTCTTAGATTTATTACGTATATTAGTATGGATGACGTGAAAATATTACTTGGCTGTGAATAATACTGTTTTTCACGTTTTGCTTTATAATGTGAAGGTCTAGACTGACATTAAAATCGATACGAGATAGATTGGTTGGCTCTGCGCGTGAATTACTCTGTACATATGTTTAGTTACGCTCGGGTGTAATGAAAGCTATGATATATGATGCCACGTTTATGGTTGTTTTGAATTAAAATATGTAGATATTATTAATATTTATAGTAGTTTATTTATATACCAATTAATATTACAGGAAATTGATAGCGCATCGGCTAGTTGCTCTATAAATTCATGAAAAAATTAAACGAGAAAGAATACAATCTCAAAAATTTCAATACCGATATAGACTTGTTCTTCGTCCTTCTTCACTCTATCCCACATCATAGATATCATAGATATAGATACTAACCCTCTTATTCATAAAAATATATGAAGTTATGAAAGGCTTATAAAGAGTTTTGTTTCTTTCACTCCTTAGCGAAATGAAAAACAGAAAACATATTATAGTTGTTTTTGAACTAAAATAGGTTTATAGTGTTTTTATGAATAAGAGGGTAAAGTTACAATAGTTACGTTTTAGTGCAAAACAGCTCTGTTTTGAGTTTAGTTATTGTACCAAAAGAAAACAAATCATAAGTTTTTGCCCTATTTTGGCATCGCTTTTAAATATAGCAACGCTCCTACTATAACGTATACTTTATGAAATGAGTGGGTAGACAATCGTAAATTCAAAACTTTATCTTTAAGCTGGGATTAAAATTCAGACCCTTATATATCGTTTTATTTCCTTGTTTGATTTTCCACACCCTTAGATAGTAGGGGCCCCAGTATATTGCATAAATTACTGAAATTAACTTTCAATTGATATTTCAGATTAGTTTTTTAGTCTAGGATTGTATGTGGTATAAAATAGTATTTGTGAAACATATGACACTTTTTGCGAATAGGTTCTAAAAATCAACTGTGTTGCTAGTTAGAATATCATCGCTTCTGATGTCTCTCTCTCATAATTTCAAAAAAACATTTTCGACTTAATAATTAAACCAAAGCAGCATTCTAGACAAAGTTACTTTTGCATATACAAAATGCGTATTATAAATAATATTTCTTACTTATATTATTATCAAAGCTATTAACATCCATTATAACCCCCAAAATTGTACCCAAATCTCTAAAACAATCTTAACTGAGCACGACTGCGTCAAACTTATGGCATAAAATCAATTAGCGACAAACCACGGAGCCCCAGGACTGCGGGGCCCCGATTACATGTGGGTCGTAACTGCACTTATAAGTTGGGGCCCCGTGCTGAGTACAAGTTGTATGTACTAATTATTTAATTGATCAATAATTTAATACGATAAACATTTAGTTTAAGTTTGCTGCTTTACTTATAAGGGGCCTTGCATGATTATCATGACCTTAATGTTGACGGTTTCTGTGGCGCAGTTGGCAGTGTATTCAACTGCCAATCACGGGGTATCGGGTTCGTTTACCGGTCTGAAGATTTTTTTATTGATCGTTTCTAATTTTAGTTACCCAAAATTTTATAACCTATCCGATAGATTTGGCAATAAGCGCTCTCATTACATAGAGCTAATATCGCCAAGGGCAAAACGCTGGTGTCGTAAACTACACCTTCGAGTACAAAAGGCGTGATATATTTTGATGTTCCCAAAACATATCGTTAATTTACTGCAAATAAAGCGACAGTACTTTTAGTGCAATTTAAGGTACTTACTCGGTTTTTACTCAGTGTTCTACAAAGTGTATAAGTACTTAACATTTAACCATATAAAGTTTGCCATATTAATATATTATTATGAAATGATATCATCATTAAACTACAATAACAATAGAAAGTACTCTCCTATAATTCTCTACATTAAAATTTCTCAAATTAAATATGAAAAAAGCGTTGGAAAAGGAAGTGCTGTCGCAGCTCGTCGTGTTTGTACTAAGACAGCTGCGAAAATGAAACGAACCTACATGCGACTTCTGTGATGGGGCCCCTACTATAATGATAATTAAAATATTCTAGATTTTTCGAAGTTTCTTACCAGCTATGGCTTATCTTGTTGGAAGGGTGGGGTTAAATCGAGCTTTAGAAAGGTTTAGTTTCAGCATTCAGAAAATTTATTGATGTGTAAAGATGAAATTGCCTTTTCCTTTCGTGACACTCTAAAGGCTTAAATTCATTATAAATAAATTGATTACAACGCGCTATAAATAAATATAATTCACCATAATTTAATAACATCAACAATTTTCTCGCTGTCACTTAAGTTTGATTGACAAATAAGTAGGAGTGATATTATTTTGAAAATATTCAAATCCATCAACTAATCGACTACGAAAACTTTTCAAAACCCAATTTCTCCCACGCAGTCTCACGATCAATTAATACACGAACTCCCAAAAATAGATCAAGGAAAAATAATACACGAACAGTCATCGAGTTCTCTAACAAAAGTAGGCTCTTCACATAAGCACACTGTTACCTACATGTAACAAAGTTTTTACGCGAGTTGACGAGGAGGACATTTTTTGAACGTCACATTCACACGTTACAATTAATGGAGGCAGTATTCGCTTGAGATAAAATGTCTAGGTAGAGTATCTGTGCTTCATTTCTGGGTAATTATTTTATGTTACTAAGGCAGTAATAGGTTAACAGATGGTTATAAGTAGGTATCTAAGTGAAATTGCTAGCCTTAATTTGATATCTACTAACAAAAGATTATTGCCTTAATTTGGAACATTTTAGAAGAAGATATACTTACTCATAGTGTGCAGAAAAAGACCCCTATAATGCTTAAATATTACCATAAAAAGATAGTATTAGTTTTAACTGATCGAAAGGAATTATTACGCAAATATTGTATTCCGTTCCGTTGAAATGCCTTATTGAATCTGATGAAATAATTCTGAAAATATTTCAGGCAAATAGGTGTGCTTCCTGAATTATAACAGTATGAATGTTTTTAGTAACCAAACAGTAAAGTTGATAAACATACTTATTATACTTTACACTACATTATACCAGAACCTACATAACCCCATTCCTCATTCATCCAGCAATGGGACACTAATGGGTTAAATTTATTTATTTAATTTTTTTATACAACCAGGCTTTACTTACTTGGCAATAAAATTAAGGATACAATTTACTAGACAACATAATTTTCTAAAACAAAAGCCCTAGCGTACCTAGGTCACGCATCCCTTCGATTACATCAAGTACCTACCAGGCTAAGCTACCAGGCACACACGCTCATGCAAGAGGTTGTCTTTACTAAAGTGAACAAGAAACTTCATTAAGCGCGGGTATCCCGTTATTAACGTTAACATTATCGTAGACCGAACGCCGCTCTTGTACTGGTTAGAGTAGGGATGGGGAGCTTTGGCGGTTACAAATATCGATAAAGGCGTTACAAGTATTTAAAGATTGGGTGTCTATAGTCACCAATAAAGCAAAACATTATAGTCTTACAACTTAGTAGAGGGCACTGAATGCAAAAATCTCGGCTATCTGAGGTATACAAAATTTAAAATTTAGTTTAAATTACGCAGCCGAAAATAGTTTGTATGGTAAGGCTACTTTATTTTGAAAATACTCCGAATTCTAAAGTATAGCTTATCCAAATTAACCGAGTATGCCAAGGCTATTATCTAAGTTGTCAGACAATAACATAATATGAGTGAATAAAATTAATCAAGGAAGCACGGGTTCAATCCGCTATAGAGCTTTTCTTTTATTCCGTTGAATTTTTAAGGATTTAATTCAAACGTGTATATAACAAACTCTAAGTTGCCTATGGCAGAGTGTCAATTTATTTTTTTGTTTTTGAAAAGCCAAGCCTTTATAAATCATTCACTCTTCTACTTGTATACCCAAACCATTCATGTCAATAAAGTAACCCAATAGTAACCACCGACTAATCAAATTAAACAAGTTAAGTAATCTATCGAGCGTTGCCCATCACTAGTGGTTATTCGCAATCTATTGTAACGGCGTGCTATTAGGAGGCAGGTAAAAGTGTGACGTGTTACACTTAACGAGCACCCTGTATGTGTACTATATTTACTAGGCAAATAAATTGCATTTTGTTAACACAGGGTTTGTAGGGAAAATAGACTTGGTAGAAGAAAAAATTATAGCCTAAGTAATATGGGATGGTACTCGAATTTTTGAATCTGATCGTTCTAATTTTGTTTGATACAAGTCCCCTTCTCATTTTTATTTCATCAGTTTTCGCCATTAATATCCATTTCAGCTAGGTTATAGGATATCTAATATATAAAATTCTCGCGTCACAGTTTTCGTTGCCATACTCCTCCGAAACGGCTTGACCGATTCTCATGAAATTTTGTGAGTATATTTAGTAGGTCTGAGAATCGGCCAACATCTATTTTTCATAACCCATATTTTTTTTAGATGGCAAAACAACATTTGACAGGTCAACTAGTATTATATAGATGTTAGGTCAATAGGACCAGAGATCTCTACGGCCACTATTATCATGGTTTTTAGTCAATAATTATATAGTCCCATTCAACTTTTATATTATACCTGGAGTCTTTCCCAGTTCAACAATATCATTCTGTACCTTACTTTAGATCTGACTATAGAAACCCTCGTTACTTTATCTTGTATCATAGATGCTTATGGAACATGACCTATAGAATATGTATAGGTAGGTATAAATACACATTACCACTTAAGAATCCTTAGATCAGTATCAAACACTATCCAATCTACACACTGCATAGTTAAGACTTTCGATTTCGTTTTACCATATCCATACATACTCATAGAACCAAATTACATTTTTACCTACAAATATTCTGTAAATACTTCCATTACTTCACAATTTCACTGCTTAGTACAAAGCCTGCTTTGTCACATAATGCCACATTTACCTAACGTTTCAAAAACATAAGCCTTAAAACATCCTCCACGATCAGAAACCCCATCTCATTTTGAGGGTCTGATGACATGATCCTAATGTTCACTTGTTCCAACATCTTTAGAGGCAGCTATTAAAAATGAATCAAGCATGCACGTACCACCCCCAATTTATTTTAAGGGCTTGTTTGCCCTGTTTTTGGGGTAAATTGGACGCAATATGTGTTGTAATAGACAAGGTTGGGGTAGCAAAATGTTGGTGAATTTCAGCGATGGTACTTAGTGTTGCTTTAATATGAAAAGGAATTTTAGTTGGGATATTTTGTTGAAGGTTTTAAAGTGTAACAGAAAGCAATTTTGAGTTTTGCCGCTCGAATATTTGAGCTGTATTTGTATTAATTTTATAGTTTGTAATTTGCGAAATACTTTTGGTAGGTGAATTTTGTTGAATAGGTGGAAACGGTGTGCTGTTACACGATAATATTTGCTGATAGAAGTAGCATATACAAATTTTAATAAAAGGTAATTTTTTCAAACTTTCTCTTAGCCAGATTTTCTAAACTAAAATAATACAATGTTGGTGCCAAATATCATATTATTTCTTCAATAATTACTAAATGCACGAAATAACTCTTTCATTTGCAGTGTACAAAATGGTAATAAAACTTAAGATTTGTAGAGGCTCAGTCCATACTTCCATAAAAATAAACAGGAGTTATAGAACATTATTTCTTTCAAAGCCTCAGAGGAAACTCAAACTGAGTATGTACTCTCAAAATGAATATTTTGCAAAACTTTCTCAACTGCAATAGCCCCTTTCTCAATTTTACTTGTACCATTTTCCTGACCCCCGCTAAGCAACTATAATAAAGAAGTACTTTGATAATCAGTAGGAAAAAACAAAACTAATAAAAAACAATAAAGTATCTGTAAATAAATCTCTTGTTTACGATATAAGGGTAAGTTTGAATGAGCTCGTTTGTGTTAAGTAAATATTATTGCTTAAAGTAAGTAGTTGTTTTGATTTATTTTGACAATTTCAAGTGATTTTCTTTGTCAAGGATCGTAGAGTTGCATTATATTTCGTAATATTTTTGTCACTTATGATCAAACATTAAATTGTTCCTTTCTTTTTACTCTCAGTAGCCATTTCGCAGCAGTTTAGCATGGGGAAATAGAAAATCCTTTCATCTAATGCTGGCAGAATCTACTCGATAGTACCTATCACTTTATTAAGGGTTTGAATCTAAGACGTGATTTTGAAACTCGTTGAATAAAAATAATATGTAGACGTCATCGTTCATAGTTGAGCGATAGATCATAGCCAGTTCACAGCGATCTTTCAATATGAAAAGATGCTGTCACCTTTGACTCAGATATTTTATGGATGGGTAGCCAATTGGTAGTGTTTGAGCGCCGTAGTGTTAAAGAAAATATATGTTAAAAGTCGGCTTCGGTTTGTTGTCAAATAGGATAATTATTAAACTTTGTCAAATGTCTTCTGGCGAATTGAAGAACTTTGACACTAGATCGATTGAGCTATAAAGAAATACAAGATTTTGAAATTTATTTTAACATACCTGTAACTAAAATAACAAAGCACGCGAGTGCACAAAAGACTTGCTTTAAATACCTAGACTGGACCCAACTAGCACACAAGCTGCTTATACAGTCGTTATACAGCCTGATAGTTGCATAAGAGTCGTTCAAATGCTGTACAATTCTCTATAAGTTGTATACTAGCTATTTAAAAAACCCTTTAACAGCTAGGCGGGACAGTAGCCGTTTAGTAGGAAACTAATGACTTATAGTGATATATGAGCATGTAATTGCATCGCTAGACAGCCTAGGGAAGTATAACTGAGTTAATGGAATCTTCTATAACACCGTTAACTGTATAAGGGGACTTTAGGAGATAAAGGAGTTTAAACGGAGTTATGCGTTGCGCTTATAGCGCTCAAGAGCGTAAATAAGCTTTTTGTAATGCCTTAGGTTCTATAACAGATTTTTTTAGGGCTAGTGTATTACTCATCTATAAAAGAGTTGTGTAGGTCTTTAATAGCGCCTTGAGCGTTATATCAGATATTTATATGGCTTCTGTACGGCAAATAGATGTATAAGGTATCATTCGAAACATTTTTACAGCCATGGGGATTACAGAATTATGTTAAGCACCTAAAGCGCTATAACCGAGTAATATACCTTTATACTAAAGCTTAAAATTATTATCATAATATATTTACATAGGTGCAGTGGGGGTTCAGTCTGTCAACTGTTTTTAAAGAATAAATAAAATAAATAAAATAAATAAAATAAATAAAATAAATAAAATAAATAAAATAAATAAAATAAATAAAATAAATAAAATAAATAAAATAAATAAAATAAATAAAATAAATAAAATAAATAAAATAAATAAAATAAATAAAATAAATAAAATAAATAAAATAAATAAAATAAATAAAATAAATAAAATAAATAAAATAAATAAAATAAATAAAATAAATAAAATAAATAAAATAAATAAAATAAATAAAATAAATAAAATAAATAAAATAAATAAAATAAATAAAATAAATAAAATAAATAAAATAAATAAAATAAATAAAATAAATAAAATAAATAAAATAAATAAAATAAATAAAATAAATAAAATAAATAAAATAAATAAAATAAATAAAATAAATAAAATAAATAAAATAAATAAAATAAATAAAATAAATAAAATAAATAAAATAAATAAAATAAATAAAATAAATAAAGCACAATGGCCGGTTAAAGGATTTTTATAACGCCTTAGGCTCCTTAGTAAGAAGTATAGTGGTTCTATAAGCGGCTACAGATCTCTTGTAGCGTCAAATAGGCCCATACTGTCCAGCTTATAGCTCTAAATTGGATCTACAGTGGTCGTAAATAGTAATTATAATAGTACGTAGTATAGTAGTAATACAGGAGCGCTAAAATAAGATGAAGGTGGTATAATCGCGCTACAAGAGCTTTTTCGCAGCTTCGTGGCGCTTACCAGCTGTTGTACAGAGGTGGTTAGCGCCACGAGCGTTCGAAAAAGCTTTTAAAACTATTTTAATATTATATATAACTATTTTAATTTTATAAAGATTTTCAAACTATTTTAATATTCAACGACTGACCCCTAAAAGTACGAGTAAAATGCTGGTGTGCGACCAAAATAATTATATTGAAGCACTCCTATGCCACAACTGCAGAACCTTGAGGTCTACAACAGCAAACACTAGAGCCTTTGTACAGCTTAAGCCGCTAGAGCAGATGTAACCAACTCTGAGAGGTGCTTGATCGAGACGCCATTACAGCATTTGGTAAACATATTTTTTGAGGTTATTACGATCTTTTGAAGATCATATAAATCTATAGCCTGGTAACGTTAACATAATTAAAATCATTTTTTATTATCTATAACCCTAATTAAACTATCTGTAACCCTCAAAGTCTTATTTATGTTCAAAATACAATTTCCAAATCCACATATCTATATAATTTTTGCATTTAAAACTGAATATTTTGAGGGCGCATGAAAATATTGACGATAATATACATATATATTGACAGCAAACTGGCACTCGCACTTTCATATCACGTACACAAAGAAATAAAAGCGATAGACTACTTGTTATTTTCATAATCCAATCCGTAAAAATAAAATGTCTCCTCATTTGTCACTGATGATTCATTTTAATACAATATATTTAGTTTACACCATAATAAACCGACCATATTACTAATTTAGAGCGTTAGCATTTATAACCGTTACACAGTAGCGCTAAAATAAGGTAAAGGTGGTATAATCGCGCTGCAAGAGCTTTTTCGAACGCTCGTGGCGCTAACCACCTCTGTACAACAGCTGGTAAGCGCCACGAAGCTGCGAAAAAGCTCTTGTAGCGCGATTATACCACCTTCATCTTATTTTAGCGCTCCTGTATTACTACTATACTACGTACTATTATAATTACTATTTACGACCACTGTAGATCCAATTTAGAGCTATAAGCTGGACAGTATGGGCCTATTTGACGCTACAAGAGATCTGTAGCCGCTTATAGAACCACTATACTTCTTACTAAGGAGCCTAAGGCGTTATAAAAATCCTTTAACCGGCCATTGTGCAGCTTGTTATAGCGCTTGTGTGCTAGTTGGGGAATATTAATCAAAGGAACTACAATTAACAACAGGAATTCAGACCGCGTAATTGTCTTACTAATTAATATTCAGACAAATTAGACTGGAACAATAATGACGTCTGTTTAGTCTACGATGAAAGAACAACAGGCGAACAATTTGTTTGTACACGAGCAGGCATAAGTTTGAAATTATTTGTATACCTTTATAACTATAGTTAAGTAATGTTAATAGTATAATTATTATATTATTTGTATATCGCTCACCTGCGACGATAATGTGACATTTCGAAAAACTCAATTTTACAGTATACCATAGTTAGTTACTCCGATAGTTGCGTTACTTTCTCTCGTTACGCCGCCATTTTTGGAGTAAAAAATATCGCGTTTTTGTAAAATAAAGAGCGCATTAAGGCGGTCTCGAATAACAAAAAATAAAAATTTTGAATTTTTCGAATCATCACATTGTCGTCGCAAGTGAACGATAATACAATACTTCAACCTTGTAAAACTAAATAATATAAGTGTATGTGAATGAAAATGAAAGCTTGGTCAGGTCTTTAGCACTAGCATGCGTACCTTATTGTTTTTTTCATAAATACACACACATGTCACATAACAAAGCTCAAAATATAACAATTAAAGGGATTGACAACAAAAGCTATAATATTATCTATACTAATATAATAAAGCTGAAGAGTTTGTTTGTTTGTTTGTTTGTTTGAACGCGCTAATCTCAGGAACTACGGGTCTGATTTGAAAAAATCTTTCAGTGTTAGATAGCCTATTTATCGAGGAAGGTTATAGGCTATATATCATCACGCTACGATCAATAGGAGCAGAGCAGCAGTAAAAAATGTTACAAAAACGGGGAAAATTTTGATCCATTCTCTCTTATGTGACGCAAGCGAAGTTGCGCGGGTCAGCTAGTAAGAAGATAAATTTAAAAAACGAATCTCTATTATGTTGTAAGGTTTACCGAATACCGGGCAGATTTTAAATAAACCATTTATTCCTCTTTTTTCCGTCTCTCTAGCAAAAAGTTGAAATAGATGAGAAAAACCTGCGGTGGTAAAAATAGGAAACATTACTAATAGCAACGTTAAAAACAATAAACTTAATTTACTTTAAACTATACACCGACGACTTACAATTCCTACTTTATCGTCAATCAGCTATAAACTTTTGATTGCGAAGTGAATGCGATACAAGCAGATACAAGTGATACGCCTACGATCAAAATACTTGATGAGTACGTAACTGGGTCAATCTTGTGCTAACTACTAATCTGTTTAGAGGGACTGGATGTATCTTGCTTTCATTTGCCGTGTTGTACATTGATCTAGGGCCTGTTTCACAGTTTAGGAAGTGTTGGATAACCTATCTGCTAGATAAAATAACAGCAGATGTTTAATGAGAAACGCCATAATTCCATGTGGTAAGCTATCTGTTTACTCAAAAGTGTTGAAAGAGGGCCTTAGTGTATTTGTAAAATATATCTGACCTTTGTTTTGTTTTTTCTTCTACATATATAACATGCAGAGTTTCAACATAAAATAATTTGAAATAACTATAAACAACATACTTATACCTAATATTTCACCTAACTTCATTTGAAAATGAATATCCGAAAAAATATTTTGTATGAAACCAATGCGTAGTATACGAAAAGGGGCTCTACTTTGTTTATCATCTATTAAAGTTATAACTAATATCCATCCAAATAAATAATCACAAAACAAAAATCAAATTCCCCACGTACGCTTCATGGAAATCTATATAATCTCACAAGTAGGTCAATCTTGCCGTATTTGTGGTTACCATGCACCCTCGCCCCGTCCCCAGTGCATAGCTATCCATAGCTATACATAGCTACCTATGAGATAAACTTAGTGGAGTTGTAAACAAGAATATAACGATTTATTGGTAGTGACTACTGGTTTATGGGAAGTAACTGCGTAAATTGTGGAGACAGGAGGATAGGTAGGTATAGTTTGTTTGATAGTAGAATGTTTTGATTTCATGCGGTTGCAGTTGACATAAATATAATACATACACTCTTTTTTTACGTAAATATGTATCTGTTTGCTCAATATAATAAAATAATTAAATTATTTTGAGAAAGCAGTAAGCATCATCAAAATTTTTAATTCAAAAAAGTTACTCCGTACAGTTACTTTTACGTGTCCTATATTATTGTATCGTTTTTCTACTGCCTATATAGACTGTTTCCTAAGGCGTAATGTATGCGATTGCCGGTGACAAGGTCTCGAGTTCGATACTCGGGCAATGCAATTATTTTGTTGGAATGCTTTCAACAGTAATATAGATCACCGTCCTTTGTATATGGCAATAAACTTGATTTCTAAGAAATCGGACAAATAACATAATCAGTTTACTTATTTATTTAGATGAATTTAATCAATACTTAAACCACGTGATACATATTAAATCAGGTGCAAAGATACACCAAAGAAAATAAATATGCCAATAGCCCACATCAACAAATACAAAGAACAAAAACAAGCCACATTGTCCAAGATTTACATCGGTACATCTTTTCCCAACACCGCACGCAATCCAGTTATTCAAATAGTTGTTCAAAGTGCAGTACAGACGTCCCAGGAGACCAGCTCTTGCGTTGTTTGATAAACTTCGTGAAGCAATCCCGTAGCTTGTTTGTACATATTCATGCGAGGGATTAGTGTTTTGTGCCGATTGAAATTGTATAGGAAATGCTTTATTTTGAATAGGTTTGAATCTCGTGTTGGACAGATTTGGTGACTGATTTGAAGTTGATAATATATTATTATGTTAACCTATTACTAGGTCGCTACTGCCAGGCAAGAGATCCGTAACAAGAAAGATATCATTTCAATACTAATAGTCAGATATATGATAATATATTATGTGTAAAAAGTTTTGCATTTTATTTTCGAGCAAAAAATTAAGCTGCTACAACACCACCACATTATCTATGTGACTATGAAAGGAGCGAAATTACAATATAATTGACTGTAAACCAAAGCATCCCACAAGTGATTGAAACATTCAAATATTTTGCAAGTTTTTATAGTCAAGAATCTCTTGAAATCTGAACCTAAAAGTGGGTTGGGATAGCTTAAATATTCACTAACTTACAGTGAAGAATACGTGACACTACAACCATTACAAATTATACTAAACTAACAAAACTTGGTCCTAGATTTAATCTAGATATCTAGGTTACCTTAAAACATTAGTATTCATAAGTTCATCGTTGACGATATTATACAAAAATATTGTCATACTATCATACTCGATACTGACGGTTTTAAATAATAATATAATCTATACGATATTTTCTTATCATTTTACCATAATTTATGGTCGTCAGATTAGAGAAACGTGCCGATACATCAATAATAATATGGTTTACTGTTACAGTTATTAACTACACAATCATCTATACTAATATTATAAAGCTGAAGAGTTTGTTTGTTTGTTTGTTTGTTTGTTTGAACGCGCTAATCTCAGGAACTACAGGTCCGATTTGAATTCTTTCAGTGTTAGATAGCCCATTTATCGAGGAAGGCTATAGGCTATATAACATCACGCTACGGTCATAAGGAGCGGAGTAGCAACGAAAAATGTTACAAAAACGGGGAAAATTTTGACCCATTCTCTTAGGTGACGCAAGCGAAGTTGCGCGGGTCAGCTAGTTTAAAATAATAACTGAATAAAATTGAGACTGTAGTAAGGACATTGTTGCTGTCTCAAAAGCTAGGGCCTCCAGCAACAATCTTTACTAAGTTAACATACGACTTTTCAATTCATATCCATTGCAATTCATATACAAATACCATAAGCTATGAAACTTTGGCTTTCAGTTCCTCAATCCTTAAAGTATTTGAACGAATTTGGTATATATCTTACTAGCTGACCAACCCAACTTCGCTTGCGTCACATAAGCGAGAATGGGTCACAATTTCCCCCGTTTTTGAAAGTTTTTTCGTTGCTACTCCGCTCCTAATATTTGTAGCGTGATATTAAATAGCCTATAGCCTTCCCCTACAAACAGGCTATCCAACAGTAAAATAATTCGCACCAGCAGTTCCTGAGATTAACGCGTTCAAACAAACAAATTCTACAATTTTATAATATTAGTATAGATTACTTTTTATTCCAGAAACCTAATATTACAGCGAAGACGCGGAATGCAATAAATCATTTAATAATACAGAAGGCGCCATTAAAATTGGAATAGCACGTACTATAAATAATGTTATTATATTATCGGCATTTACCGGTCACGTAATAATCGCTTTCACAATAATATTTATGTCGAAATGATAATAATCACCTTTCACTTTTAACTATGTGTTCATAACATTGTAACAAACACACTGTCATGTGGCTCGTTGGTCTAGGGGTATGATTTTCGCTTAGGGTGCGAGAGGTCCCGGGTTCAAATCCCGGACGAGCCCAAATACTTTTTATCGTTCAAAAATATTATTTAGATTTTTTTATAGTCATGTGTGTTGTTTGTTTTGTTTAAAAAAGACAACTCACGCATTAAGAATTTCTCTTATGTCGCGACGACTTTTACAAACATACAAACAACGGACAAAAAGCATAACCAGACCCGAAACAATTATAAATGTGGATCGCACAAATAATTGCTCTGTGAGGTAATTGAATCCACGATCTCCCGACGCAATGGCGACCTAAACCACTGCACCACAGAGGCAATCAAAATGTGTGAAACAAATTATAGGTTTGTATAGCTTGTAGTATTCTGCAAGTTCCCATGAGAGTAGTCGTGATGTAATGAACTCAATCATCAATCAGTCAAAATTAATCATTCGCGGAATCGATTTAATAATTGGGGTGTGGGATTTTAATGACCTTATTAATTAAGAGAATTATGTAATTAATTGATTTCCGTGTAAATGGCAATACGGATGGTGTTTATTAAAAATTTTAAATGAAGGTTTTTGAACATAATATTTATAATGAGTTAATAAGAGAAAAAAAGGACGTAAGGATTTTTTCCCGCTCATTATTTAACGAATTCATGGTCGAACTAACAATCCAAATGTAATACAATACTAATGATACAAACAATCTTTAATTAAGTAACTAAACTCGGTTTAATTTAGTAACTAAATAACTAATAACGAAAGGTGTAAGCAGATGTATTAGTAGTCCTATGTGATAGGAGGCGAGCCTATTACTATTTAACCGGACATGTTATCAAACTCCGGGCTACTGTTGAAAAATATCCTAAATTAAAGACCAATAGCACTTTGCCCGAACTAGGAATTAAACCCGGGAACCTCGCGGGCAGCAGTCAGATACAGTGACCGCGCCACATAGGCAGTCCAAAAGGGGAAAAGAGTTCCCCAAATCAGTAGAGAGTCACGGAATCTTGAAAAACATCTCTTGATCACTCCAATTTACTTTCATCCAAAAATAAAACGTATTAATAAACCAATAGACATCATTTTCAAACGTTCTCCGTTCATACAACTTCATACGCTTTCATCCAACTTCACACAAGACTTCATACAGGTTTCATACATAAACATCCTCTTTCTAAAGGCATGTGGAGTATTCTTCCCCCTTTCGGTGGCGTTAAACAAAACAATTCAATTTTCACACAAACTCTTGAAGCTCTGAGGTAGGTAACTGGCTGGAAGGAGGACATAATTGTGTGTATAATCCAATTTTTTATGGCATATTTTGTAAGACGTCGCTATTCTCCAAGCAGTAGTGAATATGACTGCTGATTGTGAGGTCTGGGGCTCGATTCCCGGATCTGGCTATGAGCTGTTGATCATTTCCACTTTATTTTAGGTTCTTTTAATAAGGCCGAGGTTTGGTAACTACCTGGTATGAGGTAAAAGTTTCGCTACCTATAACATGGGCTAACTTTTAAAGGTTTATTCTTTACACCTTTGCCTACGCACATATAACTAAACCCGCGTGAAGTTTATGTATGATTGTATGTATTTTTCAACACACACATACATAAAATCACACCTTATATTATATAGGGATAGACAGACCAAAGAACCCCACTTTTGATCCCTACAAACTTATTTTTATACATCTTTACACTAATATCTACATAGTAAATTAAAACTAAAAAAAAATCCTAAACAATATAATCAAATCCAAGTTACACACAATTAAACTAAAACCAACACAATATCTATCCCCAAGAGATTCATAATAAATACTAACAATATCATTGAACCAATACATTCGTGTTTAAACAGCCAATAGTTAGATATTCGGAAATCGTTTCACGCTATACCGAAACAATTAGTTTGTTTTGAATACTAAATACTAGTTATTTCAACTAATCGTATAGATTTTGATGTTTATTGTTCTGTAATACGTATTCATTTTATGCATTTGATGTAGTATTATTGTTTTAAGTTAGATAATAGACTTATTTGTATCAATAAAACATACATTAACTGGCTTTTGGATACCGTGCTATTTTTTAAGTTTTATAACATACTTATTTAGCTAGGAGCATTTCTTAAAAAGTGAGCTGATCATCGGCTTTTGCTTGTAGTTAGATCCATTACATAAATCATAACACAAAAAATAATATTCTCCTGAATATTATTATTTTTGGCCAACACAAGAACGGTTTGTATCATTATCATAACTTTAAAAACTTTCGCGTTGGTCGCCCACGTTGCACTGGTCCAATCGTCATTGTTAACTATAATATTCATGACAATTGATTCCGACTTACCAACGAACTCTCTGAGACATAAAGAGCCATGTCACTCTTTTAAGCAACCACCGCTCCAAAAATTAAAATCTAAATATGCTTATTAAGAATACTAAATTAACAATCAGTACCAATTTCACCACAATGTACTCTGAAACCAAGAGCTTTTCAGCTAAAAAGAAATACACAATATTCTACACAACTACCTACCGTACGACATCACTTCTCACATAAAAACGCCGCGTTTAATTTTATTTTGTTTGCTCACGGGGCTCCGGGGGTCCCGTATAACAACATTGTCACTAGCACCGCAATTTGCCTGATTATACCAAGTTGGGGCCCCTTTGTCGCTAATACACTGTTTGTTTAGCTAAATAGATTGCTTTATGGAAACTCAGCGGAATAATAAACTATCTGATTGAATTATTCTTGCCTTTGAAGTTGTTATTTTATATCGTGTTACTTAGATATTTCATAAGGATATTATGTTCTAAAGGTATTTTAGTTTGTGTATGATATCTAAAACTAAAACTAAGTCATTTATGTCACTTTAAACTATAGTCAAACTATTAAACTTACACTTATTCTAAAGCGTGTGAAATTACAAATACTAAATTTACTTTTGTATCACTACGTTTTCCATTAGAATCGCATTACAGTAGCAGGATTATGTATATAGTACGAGTATAAGAGTTTGAGATGTACTGCAAAAATAGTTCTAATAGTGCCCGTTAGAGACGCTAATCACATTTTCAAACAAAATTATTAACATACAGAAATCAGAAATCAGAAATTTTTATTTGTGATACATAGGTATATAGTGTTACATAGTTGGTCGTTGAATTAAATAAAGTACTCTATGATCGGTCAGTTAAAGACATACAAAAAAAAAAAAAACTCATGCATTACAATGTCAGAGTAAATAGGTGCTTAACTACATTATTATTGGGAATTATTTAATTATTCGAAATTGTAATTTTTTAAAATATAATAAAAGCATTTAAGATATATTGTGTATTTAATTATGAAAAATGTCCGTTACAAATAATAAGTAATTAGGCACTCATGACTGTCAATAATTATTACAGTTTACAATTAGTGTTATGTCAATCAAATTATTAGATAAATACCCAATACAGAAATTACAATGGTGTTATGTCAGGAGCTATTATTATAAATGTCAAAAATTAGGTAGGTATAGGTACATTATGTCAAAGGATATTAAGTCATCATTGCAATTCTTAGTACTCAGAATTTATCTGCAAGAAAATCAGAAACACTCTAGTAGCATTTTTCACACAGTAATATTTTTAGTTTGCGCTTGAAAATATTTAGACTACATTTCTTTACGTCCTTGGGTAATTTGTTATAAATAATACGAGCCATGTGAAAAACACTTTTTTGCATTAGTGCAGTGTTATGTTTGGGTATAAACAGTCGAGTTTCATCTCTTTGACGCCTATTTGATATATCAGCCGCAAGCTCAAATCGCTCTGGATGTTGTTTTACAAAAACAGCCACCTCGTAGATGTACAGTGACGGAAGTGTCAGGATATTGTACAGTTTAAAGAAAGGTACACAACTCTCGGTGGTTTCTAAGCAAAACATCGCTCTAATACACCGCTTTTGTGCCTTAAATATATTCTCCCTGTCTGTCGAGTTTCCCCAAAATATCAAGCCATACCTGAGAACTGATGCTACCAGACCATGATACGCAGTTATGAGCGCGTTAAAGTTAACCTTACTTGCCAGCTCGTGTAGGGCATACGCAGACTTGCTAACGCGGTACAGAGCTGTTCGATATGCGGTTTCCACGTCAGTTTGCAGTCAATGATCAGGCCTAAAAATTTTGTGGTTTTGGCTGATTCGAGAGTTTGGTTGTCATATGTTACATTGATCTTGTTTGGTGCCACGCGTTGACTGAAATGCATCAGTTTAGTTTTACTGATGTTGGCTTTTAGGTTATTGGAATTTAGCTAATCCATAATAGAATTCAAGGTACTGTTCACCTACACATATAACAATAAATTTATTCAACGGTTTACATCTGTTTGCTACATTTCGTAACAAATGTATCTATTTCCACCATAAATCAGGCAAATTAAGAATTATTTTCTTCTGCAAAACACCTGAATACCATTTTTTTCTGGAAAATAATGCGTAAAAAATAACTCTCTCCCCTTCGTTTTCGGTTGTTTGTATGTAGATGATGGTATTTCCTCTTTATGAGTTCGGAATAGGCCATTATGTCACTACTGAGGGGTACTGAGGGAAAACAGAGAGGATTCCTAATCATGGTGGAAGGTTCTAGAGATTTATTGAGTGTTTGAGAATTTAGGTCAACAGTGACTCCATGCTTGATTGATGGGGATATTTTTTATTGTTTTTAAATGACATTGTTAATTCTAAACTATATTCATACCCTCTTATTCATAAAAATATATGAAGTTATGAAAGGCTTATAAAGTGTTTTGTTTCTTTCACTCTTTAGCGAAATGAAAAAAAGAAAACATATTATGGTAGCATTTTAACTAAAATAGGTTTATAGTGTGTTTATGAATAAGAGGGTTAAATTATAAGAGTCAACTTTAAACCACGGCCTCTACAGCCTGTGCCGAATCGTCGGGAAAACCAAAGGTAAAATACATAATTGCATTAATTCCTGTAGAATAAAACACTAACTTTTATGATAATTATACGTAAATTATTGCTATCTTCATTCAACCTACATAACTAACATACTTACCTAAAAAAATCTTGATAAAAACATAAAATTTTGAATGAATAATAAGAAAAATCTGCGCCGATTGTGGAATTTAATAATGACTAAATATTTGGAGGACAAAAACCTTTCATGAAAGAATGTAAAGCATCCGAGATGTTTTACTCAAAGAACTTGAGTACGTCATTATTTTATTATTTTTAAAGACATTATAATGAATAACTTCTTAAGATTTTGACGTTAATTGAAAACGTTTGGGCACTTAAATAGATCGTTAAAACTAACAAACAAAATATTTGAGCTATTTATTTTTAATGATAATGAAATACTCAACGATGTTTCTATTTACTTATTATTTTACAACACAGGCCGAATCACAAAACGAGACTCTATCATACAAAATGTACTTGCTAAGAAAAATAAATTCGTATTATCCATAGCAACAAAACAAGTATGAAAGGTTTTCTGCCTTTATTAAGTCAGAATACCATTAGCTCGATTCTCTACCGCTATCAACAACCGGCTAGCTATCGAGAAATATTACACGAAAATCTGTTTAACGCCTCTACCGGACTCCGTAAGAACTATTTTGGCAGTACATTTTAAATGTCAAACTCTCGATACTCGACAATATCGACTGTTGAATCCGCTACTGGTGACTGATTATACCCCGAGGATAGACTAGAAATTGAGAAAATGCGGGTGAAACTGTAGGAATTAGCTATTCAATGTTAAGTTTAAAGGGTAACAAATTGATTGTTCTACTTGTGGCTATTAACTATAGTAAACCAACGATTTCAATCGACTAGATTGGTCTGAATTTCGCGGTCGAATCAAAATATATTAAGACATTGTTTAAGTAAACAGTTCTAGGTATTTTATTAAATGAATGGCAGACATTGTAGCTATACTACTGATTGACCCCGATTTCAAATCTATTGAAATAGATTTTATTCAATCAGGCTGATTTAATTGGTCACATACAATTTTATATAATAATATGATACTCTATTCATACACACACACACAAAATCACACCTAAGGCAGAGACCAGAGACCGCCACAGACAAACTAGCCTTGCTTCATTTACATTCATACATCTTGTCATACACTCTTTTCAGTTGAATATTATAAATAGCAGACATAATAGTCTTCTACTATTCATGTTGATAACATAACATATTATGGCCTTAACACAAAATAATACAGCTTTAGAAACAGCTAAATAGTAGAAACAATTCATATAAAAAACTATCACAGTCCAAAATCCTTCATCAGCAGTTATCCTAGACGCGCCAAGTAATAAAACTCAGTGCCACATAACTTGCCAGCTCCTTGATTTATAAACAAATGACATCTGTACTGCCTTCTTTGGCAGCTCAACTTTTATACTTAGTGCTGAATTAATGCCAACATTATTATTTGAATTTGTTATTTAACTTCACATTTCTTTCCGTGGTATAATTTTGAACAAGTATACCTATCTGTATCTTTTTGGAATATTCGATATAATAACTCGAAAAATTTGGCCCGGGTTCACCACTTTTGTTTAGGCGAAGATACCTTATCAAATGGAATTTGACAGTAGTTTTAGTACAATTGCTATTGACCTAACAGATAGATTATTATCTTACACTTATTCGCTAACTGTAAAACTGACTTTTAATCTCATTTAGTTAATCTTACCAAGTGGTCGTGATTGAAATTTCTTACTTTAGTTCAACAACTTAGCCGTAATAAGCATAATATAGACCTTAGGCATGAGCTTGACCCCACTATTCATTACTTAAGTTGCAAAACCTAATTTCCTATATCACCACGTAACAAAGACTAAATAAAAACCAAACCAAACGACCTAACTCCAACAATACCATCTACAGCCTTACTTTGTTAACAAGTAAGATATTTCGAGTAGCTCCGACCCCGGTCAACACCACATGTTGCAACAAGCGTCTTAGTTTTCGAATTCTAGTTCTGAACTTACAAACAAGTAGCTAGTTTGGTACTACTAGGTCACTTCTGAAAGTCTTTAGCTGATTAGACGCCTGATAGAAATGTTATAGCAATATGTTTGAAGAAAACAATTTGCTATTACAAAAACATCAGGCGTTTTATGTCAATTATTACGCAATATGATTTTGTGTGGGTCTACTTGAATAATCATTTTAAATTGTATTTAGTATTAATGCCTTGTGTAAGCATTCAGTCGCAACAAACGGCAACGGAGCAGAACTCCACCGAGCTGTCATGTCAAGTAATCTGATTAAAGACAAATGAAAGACTCCAGGTCATTGTACAGTAGAGACATTGTAATCGTCATGTACTGTTGTAATTGGGTCGTCAGCTAAGACTAATCGTGGAATAAACCTCTTTAATTGCGATCGCTCAACAAGACAGATTACAAACGTAAACGCCGTTCAACGAATTTGAATTGTTAATTGTTTAAGCATTTGTTTAAGTTATTCATTTGGGAAGTTCCATGTGTCGTATTGTTTGCGTTACCTGGAAGGTGTGAAGAAATTATATTAATCGTCTATCCTTTGTTCAATGTTTGGAAAGTTGGTAGCGCCTACACAAAAACTCTGAGCAAATTGTTTTCGTACGTCAGTTTGTGACAATAATAAAAGGTGACACACATTAATTTGTTTTATATTTCGACGAAGTGATACCTATTATTTAGAATATTTTTAGACACCCAATTTAAATGTTCGACAATGATTTTGATTTTGCTTTAGATCTGAAGTGTTTTGTACCTACACCCAAGTTTTACCTTTTGTGAGTTAGTTTGTTGATATTGATTGACTTACAAAAAACCCATCAGAATTTATCTTTGAAGTAAAATTCATCCATGCATTTTCGACCCTTTATCTAAAGAAAAAATAACAACAAAATAAAAGACTATCGGGTCTTCACAACATCAAAAGAATACCCAAAAACCTTTTACAAAAAGCGATATTCGGACAACCCAAATGCCAAAATAAGGATGGTCTTTAAGATTTGCATATCAAATGGTCGATGTGTAAGCAAAATTTTGTCCCAACGGCGTATTGCAATGTACATAGCGTTGATCGGAATGTCTCAAGACTTAAATGGATATTACTTTGGATCGATGTTGGATCCATTACCCATACCACGATTGGGAGGGGAAAAATACGGGCAGGATGATTTTAGGGGAAACGCGGCGGTTTTGAGATGAATTGTGTATAAAAGAGAGGTTACAAAGAGAGATTTTGGGGTCCGTAAAGTAATTTTTTTATTATCTTTTGTTAATTTTGTTTTGAGTCACTGTTAGATTTCCACGTTTCTAATTGGTTTTTATTTAATTTTGGTTTTAACACAATCTTTTCATTAGAGGTCGAGACTTACTTTTTTTTTGGAAATTGCTATCGCAAGTTTCATTTTTTGTGAACACAGATTTCTAATGGTCGATGTGCTTACGAAACATGTTAGTTATCAAACTTACGAAATAACTAAAATAGTATTCAAACTTTACTACAATATATCATAAGTTATCACACTTCCCAATCGAACTAATAATATCAGTTGCAGAAATAAATCGCGACGTCTAATACTAAAATATTCTCCCGTAAATTTCATTTGTGTCTATTCGCAATAAGAATTCGCGAAAGGAAACACTCTAAAAGTGAAATTTTCATCTGAAATCTATAGAAATAATATAAAGAGGATTTTTATATCTGCTATGAAAGCTTAGATATAAGTTTTGGTATAAAATTTATTGCTTCAATTCTTTTATCTTTGTTCCTTCTTGCAGAAACGTATGAGGATACGATGGATATAACACTTATATTACTATTATTTGGTAAAGGTATTAGTTAGTTTTGGATTTTGTTTAAGTTATTCGCAAGATAATTGTGTTTTAAAGAATGTATTTGTGTACTATAATCTTAAAAATAACAAATTAAATTACACTTGGACGAAAAAATAAAGGTTTTTCTTAACCCGTGGCTGTCCCATCCCACTGCTGGGCTAGGTTCTTCTCCCAAACGACAAATATCAACTTTTGACATGAAATACTTTCGAGTTTAAGAATTTTTATTTTGATTTTATTTGAATGCCTGTAGCCTATAGTCTCGCCTAAATCATTCTCAATTATCTTATAATATCAAATCCACTAATACAAACATCATCTCAAAAATCCAATTG
This sequence comes from Anticarsia gemmatalis, assembly GCF_050436995.1. Taxonomy (NCBI): domain Eukaryota; kingdom Metazoa; phylum Arthropoda; class Insecta; order Lepidoptera; family Erebidae; genus Anticarsia; species Anticarsia gemmatalis. The sequence continues at coordinate 710,573 of NC_134756.1, read as the reverse complement.
TTATCAAGCATTTCCTGCAACCGTCGCGTTAAAATCAGTGGCGTAAGATATAAAAACGGTTTAAACAGCAACAGTACAGTCACACGTACAAAAGTTAAGCTGGATTTATAGCCCGCGTGTGTCATTGTACAGACTCAGGGGTGTTTTGACTTCTTCTGAAGGAGTGGGGGATGAGGAAGTTTGAAAGTTGCATTTATGTATATTTATATGTGTATGGGTTTGAATTTAATTTGGTGTTTAGGGATTTGATTGTAGAGCCACGACATATATTATATTATGGTCTTATTGAGAAAAATATTGAGGCATTCTCGCTAAGTTTTTAACGCTATGATTTAAACTGACTGGCTATCTGGCCCGTCGTGTATATGACGCTGCTGATGCCAAGATCATGGGTTCAATTCACGGGTTAGGTGACTTTTTTAAATCCTATTATAATCTTAACTCTATAGTATACTTAATTTTCTATAGTAGCCCAAAGGTTGGTAACGTGCACGCTATATTATGGCAATAGACTAGACTTACCCCATTAATTAACCAACACTGTATATATACCTCTGTTTACACTATGGGATATAACAAGCGTATGTTTGTCACATACATATGCCGCTAAAGTACCTAAATAAAACATACTTTAAACTACCACAATTAAAAGTAAATAACCTCAACTTGTTTTCTTCTCTAAATTTGTACACAATATACAAATAACCAGCAACTGTCACTAAATGTTTGCAAAGAAACGTTTCCCATGGCGTTTTCCTTGCCATAAAACTTAACCACAGTTGGAGGGTTAAACATTAAGTGCACGACTCGGATCATTACGCTATTGTTTATAGGTTTTCTTCTATCTTAAGAGTAATAACTGTAGAATTAGTGGGGAGAGTAAACGGTTTCTTTTCAAAACAAGTTGGGTAGTTTTTGGAGAAGGATTTTAGACTGCAGTTCAAAAATGATCACAGGTTTTATTTTGTATTGAAAAAAAACGAACAGAATTATAGTTATTCGATTAATTTATGGATAATTTCCTCGTTTAGGAGGAGACCCTTGCCCAGCAGTGGGAATGTAATGAGTCAAAAAAAATCATAGAAATGTGTAAAAGAAGTAAAAAAATCCGTTATTCTTTGTAATTTCAGCTAGATTACATGAGCCTTAGTTGCGAGGAGACAACGATACCTTTTTAAAACTGGTCTTGCACTGATTTTTACCTCTATATAAGTTATTTGTTATGTGGCATATAAGTGCAAAGGAAAGTACGAGTAAAGATAATATCCTATGTTATATCCTATGTTATATAGTACTAACTTAACTCTAGTAACCAACCAAAAAAACATATTTTTCCCAAAACCCAGTACTAGCAAAGACTACGGCAAGTTTTATAACTGTGGCTAAAACAAGTGAAGTTGTACAATAAAATTAATTCAATGTACCAAGTGCGTGTTATGAGCAACAACTTTAACATGTTATTGTTTCAGTTTGAGTTCTGTTTTTATTTGAATTTTCTAAAGCACGTATGTGTGTGGTTATGTAAGATGTAAGGATGTAGATAAGTGATGTGTAGATAATTTCTTAGTTGAAGGTACTCAACCTGAGACAAACATCTCCGGTTTGTTCGATTTAGAAAATAAGCAAGCATTGGTACCGACTCTCTGTAATTCCTATAGCTGTATGTTTTAACAGCTCCTTTCAATTATGATTTTTCCTTAAGACTTTCGTGTTATGAGGTCTGAAGTTATGGAACAAATCGGGCTTTAAGCACTTTCATTTTGGACATCATGTTTATTCAAAAAGTAGATAAAATAAAAATCGAAATATATGTAGGTAGTAGGTATACGCGAACTCGCATTGGACCTTGGAAGGGTTGACGCTTCGGCATATGTTAAACTAATCGCACTATTTCTGTATTCTTTTAGATAATAAACATGTAACGCAAAAGTGAAAAACTTATGAAAATCTAAAAAGCTACAAAAGGCTAGTCTAGTACAAAAATTATATTTCACACATTTACCGAAATTAATTACCATTTTAATACATGAGAATGTTTAAAAGCCATAGCTTTTTATATTTGCTCTCGGTATTGACACGGAGAGCTGTTGACATCATTTTTAGGCGCATGGCGTTAAATTACAACGCTGATTAAAATGTTTGGAGGAAAAATATCTATTATATTTGTATGTATGTCAATATTACATGAGGAAACAAAAAAAATTGTGTTCAAAAAAAAAATATTAACTTATTGTTTTTCTATTAAAAAAATTATCCCATGAGCTCTGTATCTGGTACCTACTATTTAATTGTAAATCAGACCTTTTTTTCCACAAAAAGCAGAGTAGAAAAGCCATTTGCTACGACTTCTAAAAACTTATAAAGCTTTATTCGAAACCAATCTTGTCATACAGGCAAAAATACCTGTTAAATTTTATCCAAATATTTTCAACTATTTTAGCATAAAGATACAAACAAACATCTTTATAATATTAGTATGACTATCCATAACATCTGATATAAGATCAGATAGTACAAAACAAGAACAGTCCAATTTGCTATGAAACAAACATGGCGTGCTAACTGCAGAGTAGACAAAGTTTCACAAACTTAGTGAGTGCAAGCTCGTTGGCTGTAAACTGCAACCTTGCCGGATTCTACACTTATCTTAGTTTTAATCAGCACGCGTATACACACTAGTTATGGCACGTGATTCCACCTGCGATGTTAGTGATTTTCTGTGTAAAATCTTATGTTGCAATCTTCATGGTTTTTGAAAAGCTTTAATAACTAGTTTAAAAAAGCTTTTCAAAACTAGTTATTGAACTATTATTGGAGATATTAGTATGTTAGATATCAAGAATATGAGTAAATTCAGTGTGGATCACAGTTTTAGGCTATTTTGGGACTTGTTGTTAATAATTCTATCATTCAAAATACACATTGAAAGTGTAGTGCTGAACTTGATAATTTGTAAAATAATGATACAATTCGAAAAACCTTTTTTGTGAACACACACATACATAAAATCATGCCTTATTCCTGTTGGTGTGGGCAGGGAACAAGTAAAAAGAAACACTTTTAATATAGAACAGTTCTTCTTTTCAATACCGTATAAATTTATAAGCCATGAACTTTATTTCCTCTATACTCTTCAATAAATATCCCATATAAAACAAAACAGGTAAAAGCGAACACACTGAAGCACCCCAATAACAATAAAAGGCTGTTCGTCAAGAAATTTAATAAGAAATACCAAAAGTTGCAGCTCCCCGCATAGTTGCGTGTTTATTTGACAACTTCTGAGTTATTGCATACACTCATGTTGAATTAGAATGAATGAACGAACGACAATGAATGAGAATGAATGAACTGTGTAGTGTTGAATGAAATAGACTGTTCGTTCATGTTTCTCGATGACTTTACAAAATGTCTCGTTGGTTTTTAAAACATCTCTTGTGGCGTGGGGACTTTTACAAACATACAAATATACTACTTCTAATACTAAACATAATTCAACAGAGACAACGAATTGTTGTCTGTGTTGAATTAAATATATCAATAAAATTATTGTTTTCTTTCTGACTCTTAAAAGTCGTTTAACAAGTTTGCGACCAATTGAATACAGAATGTAAGCGATCGCAAGATGCTACAAGACGGCAATAAAATTTACAACACTTAGTAGTAATCCGGTTAAAATACTCTAGCCGCTGTTAGACTGAAAATCATGTTTGTTAACTTTCTATCCTTTCGGAGAGAGTTGTACCGATACAATTAACACCTTATACTCATCCTGTTAGAACGTGCGAACTACGTCATAATCAAAATAATCATAGGAATGCGACAATATTTAAGTGCGAGCGAGAGACTACAATAAAATGACGTGACTTCTTTCGCATGTTTAAAATGGCCCGAGCATAGCAACTAAATGTTACTAAAATAAAAGCAAAGTTCAAAATAATTACAGCCTTGAGCGCACATTAGGATGAAGAAAGCTTGTGTTTGCGCGAGTGAGTATAATTTCAACAATGACAGCTGGGGACGTCCTCGGTCCGGCGCACTTCACGCCCCGTCTGCCGAGCTCTTGGGCAGATCTGTGTAATTTCTACACTTTATATAAGTATTCGTGAAGTATTTTGAAGTATTGGCCTATGGGCTTTAAATATTAAAAATATAGGTAATCATATTAGTTGAAAACTTGAGGGGTAGTGTGTGCCAATGCTATAATGAGGTCTTGAGTTCGATGAAGGATAAAGTGCCCATGGGCTTGTTCCATTTCTTTTGAAATATTTTGATCAGTAACTTTGAGGTAGGTAACGGCTGCGGTATAAGACAGTAGGCTCCTCCCATATAACGTAGGAATAACTTGGCTACTAGTGAAATACACGTAGACTTCTTACGTCGTTGCCGATTCCTTCAGGTTCAACAAAGATCTTACTTTGTTATCTCAGTATCTTAAAAAACAAGATGCACTTGTTTCCGTGTTACTAACCTAAAACATCTTACTTAAAGAGGGTTGTTGAAAATAATTCGTCCTGCTGGTAAATAAATAACTTGTTTATGCAACAATGTATGAATATTTATGCTTAACAGTCTAAATGACTGCAGGCCTACACCAAAACTTCTCCAACACCATGTTTTGTGAACAAAAACATTAAAAACACAGTCGTAACAACTCTCAACAAACTTACACAGTACTACATGTTTCAAAGAAAACATCGCAATGTTCCCTAATCTGTTGAAACACAAACATGTATGTACAAGTTTCACCTTAATGTTGCCGAAACAAAGTTTTTGGAAAACTTTTAATTATTTCAACATTCATAATTTTGTACTTGATGTTTAGACTTGCGTAAACGGATTTTGTTGGATATACACGTGTGAAACAAACGTAATTTATTTATTAGTTATACGCTATTTAGTTATAAGTCAACCTAGTGTCAAAGATGTTCAAGCCGCCCGAAGACCTTTAATATGGTTTAACAACTGTCACCTTAATAATAGTCAACAAACGGTACTTGTATTTCTTTCGTGCCCGCTAAATCATGAATACGGTCAGATCATGTACTACCAAACGGCCACCCATCTTAGTTATATCTGCGATAATGATTGCCCAACTGTTCTCATCGTTTTCCGAAATAAACTCCGAAGTAAGCATAATATAATAAAAGATTAGCATAAAAAATATTTTCTAAGAATTTAGAGGTTTAGTATTTGGATACCCTTTCCATTTCACTCAGCAAGATTACACTCATTTTGGAAATTACATAATTCGTGGAATCTTTAAAAAGGATATAGACATAATAATCGAAACTTGCCGTAGCCGAATGATGGTGTACATTCCACTATTTATAACTATGGGTTACTATTGAGCAAGTTCTCAGAAAACGTCAAATACATTTCAGCTCTAGGCTCCCAAACAGCAGTATCAGATACAAAATACCTTTATACATTGATTTCTGGAAGTAAATACATGAATGCTCTATTTTGTTTGTAGCCATAGCATTAAGTGGTTTGAACAATATGTAATAGAATATATAAATGACTGCTGTTTCGAAACTATGGAAACCGAACAGTAATTTCTTTAAGGTTTGATTTCTTTGTAAGCTGATGTCAGTCGCGTACGTTCTACGTGTACGTACTTACATAATAACGAATAAACAGGACTCTACACGGCAACACTGACGTTTCTGTGTAATATGCGATCGATCGATGGTACACTCGACCAACGTCAGCGTAAGAGGAAATGGATCCTTACAAGCTTTCAAAACACAGTTTAACCACAGATACAGAATGAAAAATAAGGAGACAAAAGTCACTCTCTAATAACAAGATTCTCTTTGCCCGTACTCGTATCCAGGTGTGAACTATAACAATTCAACCATTTCAAAGTCCAGTCTATAAAACCAGGTATTATTTTAGCTGTAACCCTAGTTCGATCTACAAAGTCCGATGGAACTTCGCACCGTTTCCTCTTTCACTATTTTTCTTCAATTCAGGGAAGAGAAATTAGCACTACTTTTTAATTTACTCCGCAGAAATATTAACTTTAGAACGAATTGGTGCGGAATTCTGCTAGTTTTATTCTAAAAATGGAAGAAACAATAATATTGAGGTTAGTTTTTAGGGTTTCGTACTTAAGGGGACCCTTTCACTGAGATTTTTCTGTCTGTCTGTTACCAGGCAGATCTAATTAATTTGTTAGTTAGATAATTTAAATTAAACAACAATTAAAAATACTTAAACAACAGAATTAAAGAAATATTTTTATTTTGAGTTTCCAAAAAACAAACGTTTTTTTTTATTGGTACAAAACTCTTAGTCGATTTTTTTCATTCTGGATTATTTAAAGAATACGAAATTATGTGTTCCGAGAAAAACCGTTTGGTGGTTTTTGTAAGTTGATGAATAGTATACACGGGTACTATTCAAATTAGGACAAATTGTAGTAATTCCTAGAACAAGGAAGCGCTTTAAAAAGAAATGATATTAAACATCAAACGTCTCTGATTAGTTAGAAGTATTATTCTTAACTGTATTATTCACGATAGCATAACTAAGTTTAGTGAAACAGCTACGAAAAGTTCGGCCTCGTATTTTAGCGACTAGTCTTTCCGCCATTTGCTTTAAGAAAGAGTCACTCGACGGACCGTTCGGCGTTCAGCCAAACGCAACTTTCTATCGGCTAGTTCATCATAGGTGACTTGAAAAATACTGCGAGCATGATAATCTAAATTATTATGCGATGTAGTTCTTTTAACTTTTCGCTACATTAATAGTTAAAAACACCATTAATTAAATTAATTGTAACGCTAAGAAAGTTATTAACGAAAGAATGTTGGTCATTTTCATATACATATATAAATTTAATATACCTAAGCCTTCCTTAAATACGGACATAACCACCCACACGGCTACAAACCTATGCTGAAATTAATCCAAAAATTAAGACGTTTTTACAACTGAAACACGTTCGGGCATTCATAACGATGGCAATAAAAGATATACAACATGACCTCAGCAGCTAAAAATACACGCACTCAATTTTTTTCACGTGGGTAATCAAAAACGTACAAAGTGCGAGTTAGACTCGCGCACAGAGGGTTCCGTCCTATTATAAAAATATAAAAATGGCGAAAAATCACTTTTCTTTTATAAGAGCCTCGTTTAATAAATTAATTTTATTCAGTTTTTAGTATTTGTTCCTGTAGCGGCATCAGAAATGTGTCATCTGGGGGGCTATCACGTATCTAAGTTGACAACTATTTGAAAGCCCCCATGTCGTACATTGTTTTTATCCCTTAGATTATTGTGATTCACACTTTATGTCAAACCAGCAATGTACTGAATACTGACCGTCAATTTGACGTCCACTAGTTGTCAAATGAGATACGTGATAAGGCCGCTGCTGTGATCAACTGTGTTAGACAGTTGATTACAGCAGATGACGTATTTCACGGTTCATGAGATACAGACAGACTGCGAAATCTCAGTAAAAGAGTTCAGTTTTTAACTTTTAGTCACGGTACCCTAAAAACTGAATAAAATCCTTTTTATAGGTCATCAGAGTTTATAACGCGAATTAAGAGCAAGTGCTTGGAAGGCGTTTGATGAGCTTAATAGAGGTATGTTCTTAAATATGCAAAGGTAACTTACTTATACTTGTGTTTATTTGTCGTAAAGAAGGATTTGTTTTATGTGTTTGAGGTTTGTGGGAATAGAGGTTGATGGAAATGTATGAAATATGGTATGTGTAATGGTAAGGCAACCACTTAACCAGCTTTTCAAATTAATGTGCTATCTTAGATTAATACAGGACAATTTTGCTTCTTCTCATCGTATGGTTAGTAGTTAACCTAGTGTCAAAGCTTACCGAGACCGACTTTTAACGTGCACTCCGAAGCATGTTATAAATATCACTATGCGGTCATCCATCTATGGAATGATCGCGCCAAGATTTGCTTAACCCTTAACTTTTGACCGGTGAGCGCAACTGGTTACATAATGGTAAATAGCTGCCAGTCCTCAACTTCCAGTCTAGCGCTGCCGGCTTCCATCGGCTTTCCGCGAAACTAAAGTCATCGGACCACCCAGTCGGAGGCCTACCCACGTTGCTTCATAGACATACATATGAAGCAAAAACAGTCTTAAAAGAAAATAAAAAATCCTCGCAATACATCTTAGAACTTGGTTATAAAAGCGTACTTTACAAGAAGATGGCTATTACTTTGATACTCACAGTTTATTATCACGAATTAACTCAGATATACGTAAAAACATGAAGCCTAATGTAAATAAACGTGTTATTGTATATGCTTGAAGTTAATATCATCGTAAAGTTTGTTTTATTATTCTGTTACTGTTCCTGTTATTTTATAAGGATCTCTCTTTTCGAGTTATTCGTTAGTAGGTTACGATTTTTGTATGAAACCGAATACTTTAACATCTTAAGGTAAACTGCTCAAATAGCAGCAAGTAGCTACCGGACTAAGGGCGTTTCTTCAATTGCTATAAACTATCTTTTACTACCGATAGATAGTGGTAGCGTAGTTTAGTCCTAAATTATTTAATAAAATGTTGGTCTGCCTAGAGTCAAGACATAGCAATGTGGACTTTATAATAGCTAATGGGCTATTTAAAATATTTGGTCTCAAGAAAATTTCAAGCAGTTTACTGTATTTCCTTCAATTTACATGACTTTCTGTCCCAAATAACATCATTACAGATTTTATTCTCCCAACCTGGGAACATAACATCATCAGCAAACAATAATGAACAAAAATTCACTCGAAATTTTCACACCACATGTCGTTTGACACCCCTGTTCATTCATTACCTGCCCCACACCCCTTAATATTTCATGCATGCTCAAAATTTTACTATCGAGGCCATAAACTCCAAAAACCGGGTTTATGTATCAAATGTTATGTTATTAACAGTTCACGGGGACTTTACCTTAAATGTTGTATGAAATTTATTTATTTTATGCCAGTATTATTTTTTATGAATAGATATAATAGTGAAAAGGAATTGTGTTTGTTTTTGTAAGGTTAACGTTTAAAGTGGGGACATGATAGAGCTTTAGTTTTGTGGAATAGTTTGATTTAAACAAAGAGAAATGGCTGATTTTGAGTAAGGATGTAAGAAGTGAGACATTATGTCAAGTTTAGTTTTAGTATGCAACATGTAACGACGTATTTTGTCATCATAACTTATTTCATAAAAAAGCTTTAGGAAAAAACTATCACATTAATAATAACAAGATGTAAATTTTAACCAAACAGGCTAAAGAACGACTGTAAAGTAAAAGCAGGTTTTTTTATTATGCAATGGCCGATGACAAAAATATCACATGACGCCTTATTACCTGAAAAAACCGGTTCCAAATGTTTGCATGCGTATCGGTAACTGTAGCGCTACAAGAATACATTCAAATCTGTTACCAACCTAAAGCCTATATTTTTGTCGTAATTTTAGGGTTTAATTCTAGGTAGAGAAATGTTAAGGTATTACAGAAATTGGACAATTTTGCTCTAATGGAGGCAATTTGGTAAATAGCTCGTTTGTAAACAGGCTAAGTAGGGGTTGTGAGATGAATTTTTGTTCTAGAATAAAACCGGTTTACGTCAATAGGTACTTAAGTACGGTTTACGTTGTGGTATATCTTCGTTTACACAAATACATCATAATATTGTTAAATTGTGGAAAACGTTTCCTTAGTATGATGGCATTATGCCTACGTTATCTTTTTTAGCAGTAGTGATAGCCGAGTGGTATAAGTTCCTCCTACGCAAGTGGTCGCAGGTTCGAACCCAAGGCAACACACCAATGAATTTTCGAAGTTATGTGTGTATTAGAAATAATTGTCACGTGCTCCAACGGTGAAGGAAAACATCGTGAGGAAACCTTGCACGCCTAAAATATGTTTAATACATTAAGGGCATGCAAAGTCCCCAACCCGCACTTGGCCAGCGTGGTGGACTCAAGGCCTAACCCCTCCCTCATTACGGGAGGAGACCCTTGCCCAGCAGTGGGACAGTAATGGGTTTAATTTATTTATCTTTTTGAAAACAAATGCATTTATCGCAAGTAAAGTGTTTCTTTTTTACATTGGGTACGACCTACTTATGATCAACTAAAGTATACATTAGTACTTTTCACAAAACTACACAATTAATCAATAATTTACGTTTTGCATTTATTCCTAAAAATTGTTTGGTCTAGTAACTGATTTTGGTACATATAATAGACGTCATACGTCATTTAGTGATGTTACCAATGTAGAAAGAAAGAAGAAAGTTTATTTAGTAAAACCAGCACAGAGACACACAAGAAAGATACATAGTATGTACAACACGATATAAAATTATTAAGGACTAGCTGACCCGCGCAACTTCGTTTTTGTTACATTTTTCACTGGTAGGTACTCTGCTCCTATTGGTCGCAGCGTGATGATATATAGCCTAAAGCCTTTCCCAATAAATGGGCTATCTAACACTGAATTTTTCAAATCGGACTAGTAGTTCCTGAGATTAGCGCGTTCAAACAAACAAACAAACTCTTCAGCTTTATAATATTAGTATAGATGTGACTATCACAAATCATATAAATACTAATATTGTTAAAGACTTTACAACATTTATTTTTACTTAAATGTTACAAAATCTATTTCGAAAAACCATTTACATACCTCAAAAGTTCAACGATTCCCAAAATCGTAATTTGAGTCCTAATTGCAATTGATTGGTCTCACTAATTTGAAACCTTTAGCCCTGAATTTAACCCTAAACAGACGTCCCATCAAACGACCCTTTTTCAATTGAACCGATGAATATCAACCCTTCAACAGCTATCAATGTAATCGGCTATTAAAATCAATTAAAATTAACTCAATAAATTAAAGTGATTCGCTGTTTATTGGCAATTATTATTACAGGTATTTTGGAAATATGATTTATTTAGATGATGAAAATAAGGGTGTTTTTAACAAACAAGTTTACTAAATAACTTTCTATCTACATTTTTTGTCTCGTTCAAAAGCCAATCACTTTGATTTCAACTCATGAATTCAATAATTTAAATCATGATAAAATAATAAGTGAAATCTAGATATTTTCTCTAACACGATATAAATATGCAAATAGAGATAAATCTTTATTTTTCTCTATACTATTATGCAAATAGAGATACTAAGTAAGTATCGTAATTGCATTCTCATTGGGCAGATCAAAATGTTTTCAAACAGAAAAGTTAAGTAAATAGATTTATATTAAAACCACATTTTTAAATTACAACTCGTGGTCAAACAAAAATATTTTTGGTTGCATAAATCAAGTTGAAAAAATACCAACTATTAATTGAATTGAATTCAAATCAATTCATTGAGCAAATATAACCCTTTAAAGCGTGTACTCAACGATCCTTCACTTATCACCCGATCAATCCGTCTGACCTTGTTTCACCTCATTATATGTTGTATGTAACAAACACATTGATAAGTACCGCACCGCAGCTTTAATCATTGGTTTATAAGATTACTAGCTGACCCGGCAAACGTTGTTTTGCCATAAAAAATTTAAAAAAAGTGTCACTTAGAGGCATGAAAAATAGATGTTGGCCGATTCTCAGACCTATTCAATATGCTCACAAAGTTTCATGAGAATCGGTCATGCCGTTTCGGAGGATACGGTAACGAAAACTGTGACGCGAGAATTTTATATATTAGATTTAACCATTAAATGTTAAGTATTGCACGTGTAAAATAAAATATTAAGCAAGGCTTATTATGAGTATTATTAAGCAAGGCTTATTATGAGTATTATTTATGACTGTCTATGCTATTGGTTAAATTAGTTCTGAAATCAGAAGAGTAACTACTGAAAATTGTTCATAATGTATAATCACTAATGCTAAATGAAGAAAAAATGTGTTTTTCATAATCAATTACCTACTTCTGTTCCACTGTTTTCTCTGATCAGATCAGACAAATGAATTAAATGACAACAGTATTAAAAAAAAACACTTAAATCTTAACTTTACTTTCCTTCATACATTTAATCATACGTTTAATGTACTAGAACATGAATATTAGTTGCAAACACACCTTTTGGATTTGAAACTTAGCATAATCATAAACATTTCAAGTAATCATTACTTACCTCACCGATCGTTTACCGCTAAAGTAAAACATCCCGAGATTCTAAAACAATCACACAAATGAAACCAACAGAACGATTTCCAATAAAACCGAGTGGAAACCAATTAATACGCCTTAGTCAACAAATGCGTTGGTAGTGCATTTAATATTGCGAGCCGGTACAGTTTATTGCATCCATTTAATTTAATGCAAGGAATGAAGATTCAAGCTACGTTTAAACTGCAGACATGTACTGCATAGACATAAATAAACTCACATTTCCATATTTTATTGAGAGCTTGTAATTGTTCTGCGCGCCACGTTTCTTGTTTGAAGATGAATAATGATAATTCGGTGTTTTTATAGGGCTAAGATATGTTACGTTTTTCAGGATATAATAGTAATTAGGGAAATAAATACTTATATGTTCATATTATATGAAGCCACTTTCGATGAACTTCTACACAAACACAGAAAAAAATCTAACATCAATTCCTTTTTCTAAGATCAAAGATTGCAAGATAATCCTTGCAAAAGTAACAAGCATAAGATTCACATTTGAAAGGATAGCCACTTCTTGGTGAATCTGTCACTCTGCTTCCCTCGAGTCCCGTTCCTTTCTCTGTCACTTTATTATGTTTTTAAAGAAAGTAATTCTCAATCAAACCGATGGCGTCCAGAATCTTGACAAGACCAGTGACATAAGGTTGCATCTGTCACTCCACATTCGAGTGTAATTGAACGTTTAACGTCAATATTTCCTTGTTTGAACATTGTAAAAAAGTATTAACCAGTTAAAATTGCCTACCGTCTTATTCTTAAGCATCAACGTTTGTAAAAAAAATCCTAGCAAAATGGATCTTCGAAATCCCCACCAATAAAAACATGGCGTCCATAATCTTGACAAGACAAGTGACATAAGGTTGCATCTGTCATTCTACCTTCGAGTGTAATCTCGTTCGTATTCTGTCAATCGTTGAACGTGTAACGTCAATATTTCATTGTTTAAACATTGTAAAAAAGTATTAACCAGCTATAATTGCCTACCGTTTTATTCTGCATCAACGATTGTAAGAAAATCCTTGCAAAATAGATCATTTATAAAGACGTAAGAGCCGTATTTCAAAATCCCCGCCAATAAAAAGATGGCGTCAATAATCTTGACAAGACAAGTGACATAAGGTTGCAGCTGTCACTCTACCTTCGAGTGTAATCTCGTTCGTATTCTGTCAATCGTTGAACGTTTAACGTCAATATTTCTCGGGAGTATGTCCATCATGGGATTGTCCTGTCATGTTTCCTGCTTTCGTTATGAGTGTATTAATGGTTCGTATGTCTGTGGTAGAATGTGAGAGTGAAGGATTTGTGATAATCCTTTTTTATATGTATTATATGTTAAGTAGGTGTGTTTTAAAATTTTTGGATAATAATATGTATGTTCGTATCGTGATAATATTGTATTAAAATTTTGTTTGTTTTGGTTTTGTCTTTAAAGAAAACAATATCTTTATCTTTATGAAATGTAAATAATGTTTTTTTGTTATTTTGGAGGGTTTCTGCTGTACTACTTATGTAACTTTTTGTATTTTAGCAAGATTGCATCTTAAAATGTATATCATGAGATTATTTGGTTTTCAGTGGCTGAAATTTCCATCGCTAGCTATAACTACTTTATTTGTTTAAATATCATGTTAAAAACATTGATAATACTACACGAGACAAAAACAAAAAACAGTTCAAATAGAATGAAACGTCAATAAACTGTAAACAAAAACATGAAAACAGTTGCACGCTTGATATTATTTCAATTCACTGATCAAACTGTACTCTCAGCAAACAACAAGAAAAAAATCTGCGACAAAAAAACTAACAATTCCTTTCTTTATTTCAGGTAAGTCTTCGAAAAAATTCCCTGTAACGCATTTAGGTAAGTTAACCTTATTATTTACGGGACCAAATCAGATTTGTGTAACACAGATCGTATTCGGGAACTCGCGACAAATCGGAAAGTGTATCTTATAACTCGATAAAGTCGTGGAGCCGATCGTTGGCCCTCACAATCTGATAACGCGCGTCTCGGGTACAATTATTGTGTTATGACAATATTTCAGACCCATATGTCGTATTGAGAGGGTTACTTTTCACGTAATACTGCAATAAAACACAGGGATTTTAGATTTATGTTTTATTTTCGTTATTTGTATTGTATTGACGTTGAAATGGTGTAAATGAATTGTGAATTGTTTGATTTAGATGTTCTATATCTCTTCAAAGTATGTTTATTTTCACTTGAGACATGTGTCGATATAATATCTGCTGTAGTGCTGTAGGGATTTGAAATGCAATAATGTTTTAAATGTCGTGAAATGTGTGGGACTGCAATAAATGAGACAAACGCAGGGCTGTAAAAAATAGAGTACTAAGACGAAGCTCGATGCTCAAAAGGGTGTAGAAGTGAGCCGAGTAGATAGATGTAGTGTCTTAAATTTTAATTATGATTCAACTTTGTTTGACTCTAAACTTGCTAGTACAGTTAAGTGTCCTTATTACCTTCGCACATAAATAAAGTGGCGAAAAAAGCACCTAAAATGTTGTTTTTACCAACCAAATTCATACAAATGAATACATTTTGGGCTACAATAATCAGCCTCAATAACATTCAAATACCATAGCAAAAATGTTCGATTAAATAGTAACCAACCGTTTAAAATTCATCACAAATAATCGCAATTCCCACTGGAATTCCCACTACAGCCAAGCATCGCATCCGTACAATGCATCATTCTACATAGCAGTTTTTAACGATCAATGTCCCTACCATTGTCAGCGCGTGGCACGCGAGAAATTGAAATTTTCATCGCGAATACCAGTAGTCGTCAACTTTTATACGAAGGAGTCATTTGTGCATGACGTTTAACTGTCGCTTGCATTATACTGTGTCTGAATGACGCGACATCGACAACATGTGTTGGCAATGCGACGATTCTTTTTTGTCGACTTTATAGTTTCTGGGGTAATGTTTACTTAAAATTGGAGGCGAAAATGGCACTAACGCTTATTATATGAAATCGTATTCAATTGTAGTCTGTCATGAACCGAAGGGGATGCATTTAGTTAGATATTATATTAAATTAAGCTATATTAAAGTTTATGGTAATTTTAAAAACATATTTATTGTAGTCTACCATGAAACCACGGAGATAAATTCTTGGTCATTGTTTTTAGAAAATTGTTGTTGACTTGATCTATAATTATTTCATTTGAGTTTTTGGTTTTAGAAGAAACAATAGTTATGGTAGAGTAACTAGAATTGTGTGTAAGTAAGAAAGTAGGATTGCAGTTGCTTTACTACAATATCGAAAAAAAGAAAATACCATTATATATTAAACTAAAAACAGATCAAAATATCCAAAGTAGTTAGAATTTTCATTGCGAATCGTACTCGTCAACTTTTATACGAAGGAGTCATGTGTGCATGACGTTTAACTGTGTCGCTTGCATTATACTGTGTCTGAATGACGCGACATCGAAAACATCTGTTGGCAATGCTGCGATACTTTTTTAGTCGATCTTTTGAATGTGACTATATAGTTCCTGTGGTACTGTTTACTTAAAATTGGAGGCGAAAAAGGCACAAACATTTTTATTATGAAACGGTATTCTATTCTGGCCTACCACCATAAAGACAGGACGTTTAAATGATTGGTTTGTTTTTAGCAATTGTCGTTGACGTATAAAATACTGAAAACCTATGCGGTTATGGTTATGGTTTCCGATTTTAGATGCGACGAGGTACTTTTGACAGAGTAAGAAGTATTTTAGTAAGACTGTCTTACTTATTCACTAAATTGTTGGAGTACCCATAGCGTTATCTTATGGTCAAGAAAAAGGGATAAAACATTATATACGAAACTAACAACAAACAGAAATATCCCAAGTAGTTTCCGAACCCGTGTTAGTAAAACCAAACAAGCATTTCAGTGTTATCCCAAACACATTCAGTAATGGAAAATATCTCGTATTTTCCCTAAAACCGCAAAAAGGCGCTGATAAATCGTCTGCAAATATATGCCTACTTATTCAACCATAAATAAATCGGGCTACAGCTCTGTCGACAAAAATAAAAGCGATTAAAAAAAGTCGTATCAGTTAGGTGGCGCGAAATCTGTCAGTCGCACAAAGTCGTAGTCACGCTGGGTAACGTCCGGTTTATAATACAAATACGAATGCTAAGGTTCTAGTGTTTTGTAATGAAAAATGTTTTAAAGGAAGAATAAAAGCGATGTTGTGGTGAAAAAGGCTGGGTTCTATTTGGGTTTACTAGTCAATTGTTTAATACAGATGATTATTATCGATTTAGGTAAATGCTATGGCCTAAACTATCGGGCTATGGCTGACTAGTTGAACTATCGGGGTTTCATGGCATGTAAACATTGGCTATCTTAATAAGAGACTGCGTTTCAAACAGCGTAACAGAGAAATCTTCGCATTTGTTATATGTGTAGATAATAAGTGTATAGTATGTAAGGTGTTATGACACCTCTTCAGATTAGGATATTAATTTTAATATTTTGATATTCCAAAGCTAAAAAACGAATATAAAGACGAATTAGTAAAGGTGACTATATTCTCTTAATGGGTAAATTTTTTTCAACAAACACGATTGAAAAAAGATTTTTTACCAGTAACACAAAGATAAGTGTAAAAGAAGACAGACAGTTTTTCTGTTTATTTAGACAAGTGAAGCGTTTTGTTACGTTTGTCTAGATTCTGTGCATGACGTTGACAAAAAGAGTAAATACTATTGACATATTTATCTTATCTCTTTTTATTGAGCACTTCTGTACATGACTTCATTGGACATGGACATGTTTTTTTGAACCGCTTTTTTTGTTACTCAGAGATAATGTTCACAGTAATATCAATAATCTCATTATGTTTTTTTTAAAAGCCTTATACTGATTAGACCAGTACATAATAGGTTTTGCTTGACCTATTAACTGCACGTTTGGCGCAGTGGTTAAAGTAGTCGCCTCGCCGCAATAACCGTAGCGCCGCGTGTGGCAGGTTCAAATCTTTGTATGAGGAGCACAAGTTTTTGTACCGAGCCTGGTTGTCAATTTATCTATATAAGTATGTATTTAGAAGTATATAAGTATGTTTATCAGTTATTGGTTACCATATTACAAGCTCTGCTTAGTTTGGAATCAAATGATCGTGTTTTTTATTATTATTAAAGACATATTATTATGTATCAACTATAATAAAAATTGGAACAAGTCAAGACAAGGACCTTATAATCTGCAATTGCTACCGCTTAGGCCATAGAGGATCAGACAATTGAATCTCTAGGAATTTGAAGTTAGAGTGCCGTTGATACCTTTACGTTCTCCATTCTTAACTTAACCCTTTAAAACAATTAGGCATCATTTGAGAGCCTACTTCTCTCTGAAACAAATGCACCATATCTCTTTTTAACCATATCAAATTAACCTACTTATAAAATAATTTTCCTTTGGCTCAACAATGTCATTTCGTGCGGGCTGTCGGCGCATGACAGTCGCAACCGCTAAGCCACGACAGTGAGCACTATGCTTTATACTTGTGAAGTGAAAGCGACTCGTGTAAGGGTTTAGAAGTTTGGAATATAATGTTAGGTTCATGCTTATGTTTAGTGGAAGTTCGTAGTTAGTGCACTTGAAAATTGTTACTACAGTAACAAGTTGAATTTGTAGATATTTCCTTTCTTTTTCATTTGTCTATAATTTGTTGATTTTATGGTAATAAATAACTTATAGTCATTAAACTACGCATATAATGTAAATACATGTACATGTGGTAGCCGTATACCTTCAAAGCATATTGTTGGTACCATGCTTCACAGTTTGTGTAATTAATAGACAATTGTAATTAATGAAAATATATACAAACTTACAAGAAAATTATCTAGCTGTCAAAAAAAATCTTAAAATCTGTACAATAATCACCTCTAGTATTAATAAATTATACAAAAGTAGACACTTAGGCACTCTGTCTTGTGAAAATTAATACCACTAACATGAAAATAACACTACATTATATAAAAAAGGCGTCGAAAATTTCACATTTCATGCTAATGCGAGTTCATAACTACTGAAATGAATTAAAAAATCTCAGCACAAAAATGCGGTAGATTATGCGAATAAAACCGTCTGTTCACGTTAGTGACGGCGACTGGCGAGTGACGGCGTGACCGGCTGTCGTGTCGGGTTATGTCGGCCAGTGAGTGCGCCGCTTTATGACACGTTACACTTGCATTCTGCGCGGTTTGTTTCGCGTTTTATTGTTAACTAGCTCCTGCCTGCGACTTCGTTCGCGTGTACACTGTATTACCCCGCGTATGGCGTTTTCATACAGTTGCTTCAAAATATCTTCGTTTGCACAGAAAACCAGCAGGTGCAGTACACAATGTCTTATAAGCCTTAGAACGTTTGTGTTAAAAAATATGCATATTGGGATTATACAAAGCTGCAATGAAGTGATCAAATTAAGAGACAGCAAAAATGCAGTGAGCAGCACTAGTGACCAAACTCCAAACCGAAAACAATAATTTTAGGAATACTACAACATTCAAGACATTCTACAATTTTTAAACCTTGACATCCCTTTTACCAGTAGGGATGTGACGATAACTTAAATATAGCCTTTCTGAGAGCGCCAATGACCTTCGATCAGAAAATATATGCTATTTTAATCCCACTTTGACCCGGTAACAGGATAAGTAAGTACGTCTCTATATTTAGGTGTTTGTCCCTTTAGCCAAAGTACTGAAGTGTGAATATAAAACTCTAGTCACGTCGCTTAACGCTTTAGCGAGTAATGGCGCTTTCGTTACAAGTTCAACCTTTATACATTACGGTTACATCTCCATTTTTTTGGTTGGGTAAGTCTATCTTACTATATTTAATGCTGTTGAGACTAGTTTGAGATTCCGTAATAGTTATGAGGTTTCATGATAATTTGTACCGTGATTTTCCCCAGTCGGTACTAATGAGTAATCAATAATTTGACATTTAAAATGTACTACAAAAAATAATTCCTTCGAGAATCACTAAGGCGCTGGCTGATTAGGTTTTCATACAAGAATTCTCGTTAGCTAGCTAGTCAATAGTCGATAGTCGTAGGGGAAGTAGAAGAAAATAACTATCAATTCCTGTCACAGTGCACAAAACTTTTGTAGGTTTGGTTCCTTCACTTGAACAGCCCGATAAAGATATGGCCTATTCTGACTACTACTTTAGAACAATACTCCTGTCGAGCAGGAAGGCAATATTGAACTAAAACTAGGAAGTAAAGTTGGAAGGCTACTCACTAGTTGGCCAATAAAAATAAAGAGGTTAAATGTCAAGCCGCTACTGGCACTGCAGTAAAATTTTCTTTACCTTCATGCTCCATATTAAAACGTTTTTTACGAATATTTTAGTATTTTTATAACTCACCCATGTTTTATTACCGGTGGCAGGTAGTTCCTGAAATAAAATTCTCACCTTTAACTTTACGACCTAATTCCCAAATGCATTACCATATCCAAATCGCCACGAAACTCCATAAAAACCTTTACCATACACTATAAAAATATTTACGGACAACATAATTAACCTTTTTATATAAAAACATAAAAACTTCAATCGGTAAGCAATCGTAAATAAGAAATATGAAACAAATCGTGTGAAAGTCGATAAATTATATCGGGAATCGACATTTAGTGGTGGCAATAAACGGTATGGCATAAACGACACGGCATAAACGTCACGGCATAAACGTCACGGCATATGCCGTATGTAGTCGTCATGTGCCGTGAAATTCACACGTGCCGTAACGTTCGTCAGATTTAAATTTGATTGTCATTTGATGTTTATGATAGTGGTCGAGAATTGATGTGAATTTGATGTAGTGTCGTATTAAGTGGTAGTTAGCATTCGACTGAGAGGAACAGGGTTGTAAAAGAGTTGATGTTCTGTACTTTTATTGGTATCATAGGTAAATGAGACTCATAACGTTTGACTACCTACATCAATTGGAGATCAACTTGAATAGAAAGATGTTTTATTGCAAACTGAAGTTGGTATTATTAAAATAAATATTTCGACCAATTTTGATTCAATGCTTATAATATCTATACAAGTTTGGCAACATAATATTATATTCCTACTAATTACCCATTAGTGCTTTCTCTATACAATAAACATAAATAAGTTAAAAATAAACAACAATAATTATTTTTTTTGTTTCGTTATAGAAAGCGACTCCCGCACTAAGATTTGCTCTTGTGTCGCGGAGACTTTATAAACATACAACAACGGACACAAAACACAAGCTAACCCAAAACAACTATCTGTGGATGACACAAATATTAGTATCATGTGGGAATTGAACCCGACACATTGGTAGTGGCGTAACGACCATCTTAACCATTGCGCAATATTACCAAAATTATCCTACAACGACAAAATATAGCAAACATTATTCTTCAACAAGTTCCCTGTTTTATCAAGATGAAACATCAATATTGGGACTTGGCAATAAAATAAATCCTGTATTATTTCAGTTCAATGGACTTTACGTGATGCGAATGGAAACAGATGGATTTATCTCGTTTATCTTTACGCCTTTTACCTCTCGGGGCAAGCAGTACCAGTCAAATGATAATGTAGTAACAAAAGGTATCAAAGGCTTTACTCAGATCAAAAGTTGTTTGCTTGTTTTGTCATTTGTTTTGAGGAGGATGAAAATTTGATAAGTGTTTGTCGTGAATATTGAATTTAGGTGTATTTTACTTTAATTTTTATTACTTTAGCAGCTATGTATATTATTGGGTATATAAGTTCCAACAAAATTAGGTGTTTGTAGTACTTCGTTGGTGACTAATCTTTATAGCTTTTCTTTTAAGGATAAATTTTAATGTACTTTTTTAAGTGAGTGAAAACTATAATTTCGTCACGAATTTTACAATAAAAAAGTATAATTTTATTTAACAAAGTTCTATAAGTGTTGCTGGTCTATACGTGTAAGCACATTGAAAATTACTATTTAGAATTAATTTTCCTCATAGAAACACAAGATAGTCTTAACATAAATTACCTTATTCACAACATAAAGGGACCATCCACATTTTATTCTAACACAAAGCAATTTTCCCTCGAAATTCTACCGTTTCTTACTAGGCAGCAGTAAAACCTCACAAGTGACATAATTCCTTTTGATGTCCATTGATATCCGAGATATTTCGATTCCGTAATTATTTCGTGGCTACAGGAAAAGGTAGGAATAGATAGAAATGATACAGAAATGAATATTACGATGATCTTTGAAGAGGAAACTGAAAATAACGGTGTTGAGATATTTGATGCTGATGTTTTTACAAAAGAAAATATTAATTTGAATGTATTTGAAGGTAAGGTTTCAGTTTTCATGAATAATATTCTTGGTGATAGAAATGTATTTACCTACTATCTTACTTTTTCTCTTTAGGACAAGTAACAAAATATGCTTCTCCTTTTTCTTGTTTAATGCAATGTGTAACTAACTGGTGTTAAGTAATTTTTGACACAATAAAAAAATCTGTCTGTAATTTGGATTCAGGACCACTTGATTCAATGATTTTGGAAAGACTTCAAGTGGTCCTTGATATAACAAACTAGGTAAGCCTTCAAGATTATATAGGACTCTGTCATTTCTATACAAAAACTAACCGTGCTATGAATGTAAAAAAGCAAAAAAAGGCCTTGCATGAAGCATTAACATGTGGCGAAATTTTGACACTCCCATGCGTACTAGTTTCTGTGTAGGTATATTTACAATTTTTTTTTCTGTATACAACCAATAAATCTTGTCAAAATTAAAATAAAAGATTTCCAATATCGGACATTTGTCTCCTTCATAAAAGAAGCAATCTGCACTTAATCAAAAAAATAATAGTCCAAAATCTTACTATTACTACGAAATGCATAAATCAGTTCCCACGATAGTCTTTAGAAACCTCTTAATAACTTTGCTCTTTTACTTTTCTATTATAACTTTGTAAAATATCACTGGCCAATGTTTTATCTGAGGAATGATTTATACCGGTTGCGGTTCAATACAAATTCTTAAAGAACATTCTCTGAAAAGGATATTTTATGTAGTTACGTATTTTCTGTAATATTCAGTATTAAGTTGCTTTGAATGTTTTAAGCGGAGATTGGGAAATATTTTTGAATCTAATCGTTTTTAAGGTAAAATTGTTAGTTAATTTTAATATATTTTACAAATAATTCCTTTTGCTACCTACTAAGCGTCTTTTTTGAGTTTAATATTCAGTAAGGCTTGCCTTTTATAATAAGCCTTTTCAAACACTTTATGAAAATCAAGAGAACTCTGCCCATAACAACACTAGGCTTGGTCCACCATTATATTAAAGTTCTAATTAACGTAATTTTTAAAATCCAGACTTGTATTCCAACCCTTAATTTCCTGAACGAGAGTCCAATCGTAATATACTAACCATCAGTCACAGCTTTTTACCTTTAACATTTACTAAAATATTATTACAAGGCTTTCAGACATGATTTATAGAACTTAAAAAGTAATATATTTACTTTTCTCATTTCCAAATCATCTCATAGAAACCATTAACAATATTTTCTCATGTGCCAACATAATATTTCATTCGGCGCTAGAAAGAAATATGGCGTCGTTCTTTTTTCAAACGTATGCGTCATTTATTCGTTAGTATTCAGAACACGCGGACGTGCGGCTTCGATGTCACGTGTTCCAATAGTTTTTATTTATTTCATATTTCTGTAAGTTTTCTTTGAAAATGTTATGACAATTTGCTTCGATATTTATTTGTGGTATGCGAGTACTGAATGTGGGAAAATGTTTATATTTTAGGTACAAGTACAGGTAAACCAATCACTAAGAATATGGAAAATAACATACAATTCTGTGAAAGATCCTGAAACCAACGGTAAAATACGATTACCAATAAAATTATTGTAGTTAACAAAGACGCATATACCTACAATAATTTTGCTTAGTTTTTGTAACGTAGTGGAATATTTTAAGATCATAGAAAACTGTTCCAGAATTTTGAAAGTTGTACTTTTCCTACATAGAAAGATGTTTCAGAATGTTTTCAATAATTCAATGAGTTATTGAAAACTTATAAAGTTCACCTTAAAACTATCATATCTACAAAAGTAACTTCACAAAAGAAAAACATGACTTCAAAAAACAACAAAATAAATATCCCGTGAAAGGCAGTAGTAGCATTTTTCCACGTCTTTCACAAAGTAAGTTCAGGGGCAGTGGACATGAGTGTGTGGTTTTATGCGGCTGCAGATAAAAGCGCGCGCTACGAATATTCTAGCTCGATTTATTCCTGCCTCCTTTACTGTATGAGTTTTTGAAGGACTGTGTGATAGTATTGTTTGAAGGACTTTTTAAGGTATTTTAAAGAGTAAGGGATAGGTCTAGTAGTAATTAGGAGTTAAGTAATTATTTGCAGTGTTGAATAAATGTATGCGAATTGATATAATGTAAAATACTGTACTAGTTGTAAGTAAAGTACTTTGAGATTTTTCAAGAATATGGTTATCTCTGTAAAAACCAATAAATAAATATTAAATACTAGCTGACCCGCGCAACTTCGCTTGCGTCACATAAGAGAGAATGGGTCAATTTTTTCCCCGTTTATGTAACATTTTTTACTGGTACTCTGCTCCTACTGGTCGTAGCGTGATGATATATAGCCTATAACCTTCCTCGATAAATGGGCCATCTAACACTGAAAGCATTTTTTAAATCGGACCAGTAGTTCCTGAGATTAGCGCGTTCAAACAAACAAACAAACAAACAAACAAACTCTTCAGCTTTATAATATTAAGTATAGATTGTTAAATATTGTTGGACAATATACCTTTACTTTAAAAAAAAGCTTAAATGTACAGGTATTTATATACCTTACACATTTATTTTAATGAAGATATCAGTAGTTAAATTGATGCTTTAAATTTAAAAGTACAATCATATTTTTAAGCTTATAAAAACTATATCTAATATCTACACAAAATATTTACAACCTTAACAAGCCATAAACTTTAAAATAAGAAGTAAAAACATTGAATCTAGAGCTAAAGTTAAACTAGAAAAACCGTCGAGCATTTGTTAGTTTCAGCTTATTAGCTGACGCCATGTTTCAGAAAGTAGTTGCAATTTTTCAGGCACAGATGTACGCCTAATAACGGGACGGAACCTTAACGAGGTAGCTGAGTTCACGTCACGTTTATTGAGGAAAAACCTTGTTATTACACGTTGAATGGTGGTTCATTAAAAATCTGGTTAAGTGTCAATTATAGTTGGTCCAAAGTTTTAGTAAAGTTTAATGTGATTTTCGTATTTTGTTGGTCGTAGCGTCATGGCAAATTTTATAAAGGTTACCTTGAACAAATATGCTTTCAAAACTGATTAGTGATTCTTGAAATTAGAACAAAATGAAGACTCACAAACGATTTGTATAAAGGATGCTACGGTTTATGAAATCATGTATTATTTACTGAATGTGGCAGTCGATTCACGATAAAGACTTATGCATCTAGGAAATCATAATAAATAACAAAAAAAAATAGAAACAAAAATGTCTCAAAAAACCGTCCCCATGGTAACTTTTTAGCTTGACCCAAGATTTGAAACCCCCACGCACGACGTACTCGCACTACTACCGCACTACAGAGTCATTATATTCCATAAACAAAATATTACATTCAACATCAACTCGACCAAATAAAAGTAACACAAAATACACCCATCACTGACAACACCAATCATTGTAACATCACTACTTCACACGTAAAAAAAAAACAATATGCCATACGTTATTCAGTTTCTTTGCTCCTGTCACGAACAATACTCAATATTGTTCAATATTGTTCAACATTTGCTTGTCAATTGTTCCAAATTTATCTGTCGTAAAAACGATATGAACGTTTTATAGAGTTCGCTTCAAAAGATTCGGTATCTCTCGGTATCTTTCGCTATATTTCGGCATATTTCGGCTGTTGGTGACGTAAATTCTCGTTTGTAATTGTATAGGTTATGTTCGCTTTGTGTTTCTGATCATTGGGAGTGAACATAATATTGTCGTTTGTATCGTTTTTGTATGAAGTGCGTAAATATTGATTGTTTGGTGGAAGTACGGCGATGTATTGTGAAGGTACTCGTTTTAGATTTTCGCAGCAAGCATCTTTTGAATAGAAGGTAAAGTCAATGTCCGTAATAATCATAGTTTCTAATATTTGTCCTTAATGATAAAACCAATACTTACTTGATTGTAATTGTGACAGACAATGTGTTGCCGTGAAGGGATTACAAGACAGACCTTTATTTTAAAAACAAATAAATTTTAATTCTTATGTATATGGACAGTATGGACCATTGACCGCCTAACTTTAGTCCTATATATTAAACATGCTCTTAATGTTCTATACAATGTTAACAAAAGAACCATATAAAAAAATCAGCTACTATTAAAAACAGAGAACCAAATTAGTGCGGCAATTTATTTCCATCTAAGCAGCGGTTTGGAACAAATACGCACAATCTAGAGTACTTAATTTTATAAATAGCTCATTAAGAATTTCAGGTTTTAGGCTAACGAATCTTAAGAGGGATTTGGTAAAAGCTACACAAGTCATTACTAATTAAAACCTCAGGATAAATTAATTAAAGTCCAAGTTTTACCACGTTAAGGTAAATAACTAAAAAGCTTTCGCCACACTTGACGGAATTACCGTCGCGGACTTTCCGCATGAAATTATAATGGTCCAACGACTTAGTAAAAAGCCTTGCATGTAGTGAATGCAATCCCGATCTCGCGGGATCCCGATCTCGCGAGATCCCGTGTATTTTTTCGGAACAATCCCGAAGCATAAAATGACGAGATCCCGTTCGGGATTGTCGGAGAGGGCATTTTCAGCAGCTGGCTACATTGCAATAAACTTAAGATGCTCATTAGAAGATCGTACTATTGATTCACTTTGTTTTTAAGAGGCTACTTTCAAAATGCCATGTGATTACTTTTTATTTTGATCTCCTGAAGCTACACCTACTTTTTGATTATGTTCATGTTATTAAACCTGTTAATTATATTACGTTGTTAGTAATATTCAAGAATAAAGGCTTTTATTTTCTTTCAAATAATAATTTATTGCATTCACCACACTATCACACACATATTACATTAAACAAGCCGTTTTAATCGTATTATTTTTAATAACTGGACGGGATCCCGAAAATCTCGGGATCCCGCGGGATTGATATTTCTGATCGCGAGGGATCTCGAGTTGACGATCTCGAGTCGGGATTGCATTCCCTACTTGCATGCAAGATTTTCAGCTCGCGGAGGTATCGTAAGTTTAAAAGTTGGAACATCAGTGACCCTGGCTTATGCAGTTGGCGGTGGCCTGTTTGATACTGCTACTTTATTTTGTAAATACATATAATTATTATAATCTAAATAATTTGAGTGAGTTTTCGCTGTTGTAGAATGTTCGATATGGTTTTACTCGCTGACTATGTATGTAGTCTATCCTGAGTGACACAGAGGTCGTGTGGGAGAGATGACGCATTTATAGCTCTGAAGAAGTCCGGAGAAACGCGATTATAAGTATTCTTTAAAAACGCGACGGAATTTCTGTCATGTGTACTAAAGATCTCACATTTATAAAGCTTTACGATTAAAATTAATCCTTTCCGAGGAAATGTGTTTTTGTCCTTCTCATTTGTATCGTGACTTTGTAAACGATAGCTTTGAGTTGCTCCAGTTTAGTTATAATGGTTTTAATAATTTCTGTGAGAGAATTTCGATAGTCAGCATAAAAAGATCGTGTTGTTTGATGTGTTGATTGTGACGCTGAAGATACTGTTTACGAAGTGTTTTAATTACTTATTTTTAATTAAAATATTAAGAGCTGTTATTTAATTTAAAATTAATAAATAATTTAACCCATTAATGTCCCACTGCTGGGCTAGGTTCTCCTCCCGTGATGAGGGAGGGACTTGTTGTCCACTACGCAGACCAATTGCGGGTTAGGGACTTTGCATGCCTTCAAGAACTGTGCCTCGATTCTCTATACTATCGACTACCGACAACCGAACTGTCATCGATAAATTTTGTATGAAAATCTGATCAGCGCCTCTGACGGGTGTCGTAGGAAACATTTTGGCAGTACATTCTAAATGTCAAAATTTCGATAGCTAGCCGGTTGTCGTTAGTCGATAGTGGTAGAGAATCGAGGTACAGTTCTAAAGAATTTCAGGCATGCAAAGTTGCATCACGATGTTTTCCTTCACCGTTGGGTGAAGTGATAATTAATTCAACTTTAAAAAGTCATTAATCATTATACCACTCGGCTATCACTGCTCTTGCATGATTCATTTCACATCAAAGAAAATATAACTGAAAAAAATATTTCATAATTCTACATACAACGTAATACGTAATATCTATCTTTCAAAAACTTCACCCACCTTCAATGAAGCAAGTATGCACAACGCACGTGCATACATGAATACATAATCTTCATAACTTAGGCGATAGTAATCTAAAAGTTCTCGCAACTTGCGCTAGATGGAAGCCAAATGGGTGCACCGACACAAAATATGAATGAACTTGTCTGATTTGGTATGTTTTGTACTGCCAACAAACCGTATTGGTATTAAAATTTTGTAACTGATGACCCAACTTGGCCAGCGTGGTGGACTCAAGGCCTAATCCCTCCCTCATTACAGGAGACCCTTGCCCAGCAGTGGGACATTAATGGTTTAAACATTTAACTGTTGATTGTAAGAGATTAACAATTACGATAGTAAAATGAAAGCTATTCTAAATACTGACCCGCGCACGCGAATAAAGTTATGTTCAGTCTTTCAGTCCCGCAACGGTAGAAAACAAGGAGCTTGTGGTTTATCCTGGGTTTTCACTTATCATTGTGCTAAATTATACCATAATGGGTCTATTGATTTAGCCATGAGAGCGCCGCAGACAGACCGCAGACTAATTGTCAGTAACTGTAGACACATCCCTATCTCTAATAAAAAAAATGTGAATAACGTACACTACGCCGTTCTTATTCAAACGTAAAATTATAGGAAATTTTATAGACCAAGTCGTCAATAGTAACTAGTCTACGAATACAAAAGTCCCACGGCCAATTTATACGCGTTTATCAAGTTCTAAGAATTCAACCTCTATAAAGAACTTCAAAGAGACACTCGAACTAAGTTTGAAACTTTCATAGAATTCTCCTTTTGCGTTTTAAAAATGTTTATTACCTTTAACCTATTTCTTGGCTGGGAATCGAACCCGGAAATAGTAGTCGATGGCTATTGGCAGCCGTTGCGATGGTAACAAATAGTTTCCTATAGAATAAACCCTTGGGTGGAATGTGTAAAATGGTCGAAGGAAAAGAAAACCAAATGCTTTGGGAAGTCTTTGAATGGTAGTTTATTTTTCAATTGGGAATGAATGGAAAACTAGTTTACATGAGTTGCGTTTTTGGGTGAATTGTTATTGTTATTTTGTGTGTTAGTCTACAAAATGGTTAGTGAGGACTGGTTAGTGTTGGATTTACTTTATAAGCTAGAATAGTCATGTCTATCTTTGCCATGTCTTGTAAGCCCGATTGACGTGCGGAATCCACACTGTGGATCATAAAAAGAATGTAAGTCAAAGTTTAGTTTTTAGCCTTAGCTTTATTTTTTCTTAAAGTTCATTTTTGTTTAATAAGTAACAACGTGTATTTGTAGAATTGCCAAAATTATTTTGTAGCTATGTAGTAAACAGGTTACCTGTGTAAATACCATTAAAAATACTATATTAACTGACTTGTAGCATAAAAACAATAGAAAAACTAAAAAATACGTCTCCATTAACCATTCAAAGACTGAAGCAAAAGTAGCAAGAAAACTTGAACGAAAATAGCAAAATTACATCATAATTTTCTATTATAATCTCTCAAGCTAGAATATAACAGGAATATCTTTTCTAAATGAATTCTCAGTGGACACGGTATCCGACACTTTTGAAGCTATTATCTTAATGCGAGATAGTTTTAAGTACAGTTCTCAGTGCAACGGATTACATGTTCATTTTGTAGGAATTGAAATTTTATTCGTAATATATGTAGAGTATGTAAGAGTGAAGCTTAAAGTGCTTAATGCTGATGCTAAATCTATACTAATATTATAAAGCTGAAGAGTTTGTTTGTTTGATTGTTTGAGTGTTTGATTGTTTGATTGTTTGTTTGTTTGATTGTTTGTTTGTTTGAACGCGCTAATCTCAGAAATTACTGGTCCGATTTGAAAAATAATATACATATATCGTCACGCTACAACCAATAGGAGCAGAATACCAGTAAAAAATGTTAGAAAAACGGGGAAAATTTTGACCCATTCTCTTATGTGACGCAGGCGAAGTTGCGCGGGTCAGCTAGTGTAGGGATAATATTTGAAGTCTACTTTGAAAGGGTGTTTATTGCAGGTGGTTTATAAATCATACCAGTATTTTTATGATTTTGTGGTTATACTATTATGTATGTCTGCAGCTCCAGGAGTTTTTTACCAGAAGTACAAATATTATTTTGAACTGTCGTACTTTACATCTACAAATTTTAATTTCAGAGTTACATCCATCCATTATAATTTAAAATCTACCATTAGACTTTACTATCAGCAAATAAACGTCTTGCGTTACTATAATTAAATAAACTATTTACATGCCAGTAAAAACTTAACCAAAAAATCAAAAACGTAAAAAACCCTACCATAGTAACTTCATACCAACCCCTCCACCATAACAAAAAGTGAGAAATATCCATTTTACCACACCCCCTCATTACAGATTCAAAACATCCCCATTGAATTCCCATAGACGTCTGACATTCCACGGTGTGTTGGCAAATATCGTGATATTAAACCACCTGGCGCATGGCGTCGCTATGGGGAAATTAATGGTGTTTAAACCCCCATTAATCTTCGCTTTTTGATTCAGGAACTGATATCTGAAAGTTGTCTTTGTACTGTTTTTGTAACGAGGATATTTATTTTGTTAAATACAGTATTGTAAGTCAATGTTCAATGCAGTTTATTCGTATTTTGAATAGTCCTTATATACACTGTATTATACTTATTTAAGTATTTTATCTTTTAAACTCTCGCGTTACATGTTTAATTACGATTGTGTAAGCAAAGCATTTCAAGGTAAAATGCGTGTTCGCGTTCATTCCTGTATCCTATCATGTTATTTATGGATATTTTTTAGCCCCAGACGTTTGTTTGTCACCTGAGAACGTGAGAGGTAAATTAACTCTTTTATAGCATTAACTATTAACTTAAATGTTCTTAGTCTCAATTTAAACCATTGGCGAGGCTTAATAAGGTTTTAATCTAGATCTTTAATAAATGTTGCATAGGTACATATTATATTATACGATTAAAAATTAGGTTCTTTACTAAGGTGTCCAATCATACTTACACGGTCTACAAGACATTAGTTTTTAGCACAGGAAGCGAACACCCCAAGGTGCAACGTCATCTCGTTGATATTTGTGCAAGCATTGAGAATTGGTTACGTGCTAGTCTAAGACCGGTTCATACCGGTTCATACCGCCTCATACCGGTGATGGCAGCCGTATTGAATACGTGACCTCAAGACGTCGAGGGAAGTCTGGTTTCAGAGGTTGAATATTTTGGATATTGAAAATTGAGTTCGATGCATAAATGTGTGAGAAGAAATTCAAGTTTATGTAGTCAGACTGGCATTGAAAGTATCTCTGTATAGTATGTGGGTTATAAGGAATAAGAGGCAAAGTTCATAGATTATTTATTTGATTAGATATCATTTAAAAATTGCTTTAGAAGGTTTGTTCAGAAAATTTCTTAATTTTGTCAAAAAACTACCTTTAATAGGCACCATCATTATTTTTCCTAGGCATAATAATAATTGTTGATAAGTTGAAGATATTCTGGCTAAACAATTTATTTTATAGTATTTATTTTTTAAAAGATAATAATTATCGTATTTTAACTAGAATCGTCGAAATCAAAAGCAAAACAAAGCGTTCAAAACTTCCGATTTTCATAATGAAAATCACTCTCAATTTTCATACTCTAATAAAAATTAAAGGTATAATTCTCATTTAGGACAGTGAAATTCCGTGTTAATTACACTGAGCCCTTTCACCGTATTATCTTCGGGATATCCTGAAGCCCTGAAATAACAGGAAAGGGGTTATCGGACCTCCTTTGGTCCCGTTAAGGAAAAAAATACACGAACCTTATCGATTACGCTTTCGTATTTCTTTTTCAGGAGTTTTCGTAAAGCCTTTTAGCTAGAGTTTGTAAAGAAGTGGAATTTTTGCCAAATTGATATTCGAAGCTTTTGATACCATACAAGAAATTAAAGTGTAAACGAGAGGTGGGTTTCAGGTTTATGTTTTTTTACTAGTTGTGAAATGAAGGGTACAAAATTCTGAAAAATAATACCTTATACTTTGTTGTGTATTTTTGCACGGACTAGAATGAATACTAACACCATAATTAAGAAGTTTTTAAATCGGACAGATTTCTGTAAGGTGGGACAGTACTGTGCCCAGGCTAAATTACATACTACCCTCAGAGAATAGATCTTTTTATTCCGAGAGGAGTAATTTTGACAATTTTTGATGCTATTATTGTTTTATAGGTTAATGAAGTAACACAATTAACTCGACTGTGTGTCAAACTAAATCATACTTTCGTTGCTAATATTCTTTTTTTGTCTGTCAGTATATAGTACATTTTCACATATATAACCTACTAAGTTAGTTAAGACGAACTACGCGGCTGCAATTTCTCATAAATTTTGTTGAAGACAGAATTGTATAAATTTTCCTACGAATCAACAACTTAATACCGCTTAACAGTATTACATAGCGTTTCCAAGCAAGTCTATTAACTCAGACACCTCTTAGTACTAACAACTGTTTCTTGTACCTAATCACTCAATTTCTAGGAATTCTACTAACATAGTAGGTATAGTGCGCCAACTTAGTAGTGAGTATGCACGGTCGCGGAGAACTGAACGGGCCACGTGTGTGAATAATGGAGGAGAATAACAACAAAATGGACCCTTCCAGTTGACGACTGGGAGACGGCGGCGAGGTAGACCCCGAGGAAGACTGCAGGTCACTACTCTAAATTTCAAATTTTGCATACCTCCGCTACCTGCACACCTTGCGTACAAGGACTTGACTACCTTCGTGGCGCAGTGGTTAAGATCACCACGCCACTACCATGTCAGGAGGTTTGATTCCCACATGGAACAATTATTTGTGCGATCAACAAATAGTAGTTTCGGGTCTAGTTGTACTTTGTGTCCGTTATTTGAATGTTTGTAAAAGTCCCCGCGACGCTAGAACAATTCTTAGTGCGGGAGTTGTCTTTTTTTAAGCTTAGCTAACTACCTAACTAAGTTGTTAGACTATAGATTCTAGACTTAAGCAGTTCACATGTTAATTTAGATCGTGTTCTACTATTGTTCAATGTTACAATGTGCCGATTTAGAAGGCTTTATTGTAGGTCTAATGAGTTTTAGGTTAGGAATGTTAGTTGATACGTGAAGTAATGGTAAATTGGATACGGTCTGACAATTTAAGATGGTAACTGCCCTTCTTCAAGATCAATTTTCAAACAAAACAGCCTGTGTAATGAATAAGCATTTTTTCATAGGATTTATATAATTCTTTATAATATGATAAATAATATAAATTAAAATGAACTAGGAGACATAAATGACAATGGTTTGAAGCCCACACCTGAATTATTAGCACCATGAACCTAGAAAATAGTCCAGCTGAAAGGAAAATTAACAATATTTAGTTCTTTGGGAAATGGATACAGAAAAACACAATATCAAAAGCAAGTATTAAAAATAAACCATTTAGGAATAACCTCTTTCCTTTTGCACTATTAATTTGCGAGCTCAGTCGCCGGCTCCGAAAACTGTACAATCGCTACTGTTAGTAGTTGAACGTGAAATTTCCAAGAAAAAGAAATGAAAATGAAAATATTTTTCTCAACAATGTTTCGTCGATATTCAAGCACCCTGTATATTGAAATACAACTAGTTTTGTGAACTATTTCGCGGCTCGTTTAACATACATTCCTCGACGTCTCGTACAGTTTTTTCTGAAGTTAGAAAATATTGTTCGCTTTTACAACTAGATTATTGATATTTGGTTTTTCTTTATTTTATGTTTCTCAACCTAGATCGAAAGTTGTACCAGCTGTATAAAGACTTTACTTTAGCAATAGCTTCATTAAATCATCTACGCAGCTTCAAACACTTCCTAGCGGTTAACTATGTACTGACTAACCATGGTAAACTATAATATTAATCATATTTCTTTATCATTATTAAATAATCAAGAATCTGAACTTTAAGTTTAGTAAATCTGCTGTCAATAGGTAACAGTGTTCTTTACATTGATACTGTAGGTTTACTTTCCAACGTGGTTAAGCTGGTTGTCTATTTATTTTTTGATAGATTAGTTCTAAAAGACTAGTTTGGTTCTTTTGATTCAAGGTTTAGAAATCTACCTTTGAGCCTACCCACGCTTGGCGCTAGGTGTGGTCGACACACGTTTTCCTCTTCCGCTCATCTCTATCAACGATCAACTGTGTCTTTACTCCTTTCTTATTCATATTCTTTTTCACCCAATATTTCCATTTCGTTTTCGGTCTTCATCAACTCACATGTCCGCTTACATCGTCTCATCACGTGGCTTCTCTTTGTAGAAATAAAATCATTACTCTACTATAACAATACCAATATAAACACTCTCAATTATGTGTTAAAACGTTCAAAGACAGTGAAGTGGTGCACTTTAGATCAAAGTTAAAACTAGTCCATTGTGTGGGGAGTGCGCGAAATATCTTAAACGGCTCCTTGCGATCGGATGCGTGGTTTGATTACTCACTACAATTACCTAGATCTACTTCCTAACATGGTAAAGTTATTTGTCTATTTATTTGTTTGCTTGACTAGTTGCAATTCAAATAGAAACCTACTTTTGAGCCTACCAACACTAGATATGGTCGCGGTAATGTTTGTTTTTCTACTTTACATATTTTTCTTATTCATAACCTCTTTCACTAAAGCCATCTAGCTCATGCACTACTCTACCATGCGACTACATTCTTACTCTGGCTTCTCTTTGTAGAAGTGAAGTAATTATCTAATGATATAGTTAGTACTAGTAGCAATACAATGGGAATATAAACTCTCTCAATGATGTGCTAAAACGTTCAAAGACAGTGAAGTGGTGCACTTTAGATCAAAGTTAAAACTAGTCCATTGTGTGGGGAGTGCGCGAAATATCTTAAACGGCTCCTTCCGATCGGATGCGTGATTTGATTGCGCGCCTTCTAGGGCTGACGCTTGATGGATATACTGTTGCTTTTGCTATCAATTGATCATATTTTTTCAGTAGTGCTATTTTTGTTTGATTTTCTTTGGTATTATGTTTGGTGTTTCGAGTATTAAATAAAATGACTTTGATAATAATAGTGTATGCTAAATTGCTGGTCAGTAATTATATGTAGGAGCGCTGTTGAGGTTGTCTCTTTGCAAAACTGTTTGAGACACGTAAATATTCTAACTTTTTAAAAATAAAGGTAAAATACTAACCTTTGTCTTTTGACATTAGTATGATGTTATTGTTTAAGTGAAACAGCCTGCCAACATGTAATTAATTAATTACATCAGACGTTGCCTAAGAATACAACTTTAATCAGTTAAACATACATACAAAGAAAGGAAAGTCTATTAACGTACAAACAAAATTCAATAAACAATCAGAAACATCTCCACTCACCTCAGAACCTAAGGTCACATCCATAACATCGCGTAATAAAATGTATAAATTCCAAATCTTATGAAATTCCATCGGTTGTCAACCCTGTTGTCCAGGGCGTTCTCCATTCATTCCTTTGTTGAAATTCCTTTTCAGCCACTGAAAGTACCTTTATCTTTTATCTTTCTTCTCAAATATCTGCACGTGACATAGTTTGGATCAAACCGGCTTTGTTTGTGATTATATTTTTAATTAAAAAGATGAACTGTTTGCTAATATGATATGAGATTGGGTAAACATGTTGTCGTAATAAAATTGTTAACTAAACCGTATACTCGTATGGGTTGTAGACATTTTTAAATGCCTGAAAAAAACTTTATGTTAAACTTAGCATTTATAGATCTAGTAAGAAGGATCTTAATGCAAAAATATTGCATTCGAAATTACATTAAAAATTGATTTCCGATATCATTAGGGCCCAAAAGCAAATTCATGTCCAATAGTGGGCTGCAAAAGACCTTTTATAAGCAAAACGAATTACATAATAATTCACAGCCCAACCCTTTAAGTAAACAAAGCCATAATTTTATTTCATTTTATTTTCTTTAACAGTTAAACAAAAGTACGTACCTAATAATTAGAAAAAGCCCACTAAGAGCCAACGTGTAAAACATATAATTAGCAATTCTGCATAAACTTCACATTACACAAATTATCGCGTACATTCAATAAATAAGTTGTAAAAAACAAATCGTTCTAATTAAAACTAATTTAAATAAATAAGCAATAAACGCCGGCCATTTTGTGTAACGCCATCTTGGGTTATGTCCTCATTAGGCAAACGGTTTGTGACAGACTATTGGCTAGTAACAAGTAAATTGCTTCTGAATGAAATTACTATTTAAATTGTTGAATTGAGTCTAGGTTGAGAAATCTACATTGACAAGATTTTAGGTAATGTTAGCCCTTGTAAAATGTCACCTTTACAATTTCAAGTAATTTATTTTAATACTTGGGCTTTTTGTGTATAAGAGAGAGAATGAGAGAGAGAGAGAAAAACGGAAAAAAAATAGCTCAAATATTTTATTCACATTTATTTAACAAACATTTACAAGTATTTAAAATTGACACAATATATATTTAATGTAATCTTTCACTGTTTCAAATACGCTATTGCTCGTAGGAAGGAACGGCAGAAATTTACTGCTTGCTCTTTTTAATTGCCAATATATTTGTGTAACAACATTTTATATATAATATTATGTACAAAAAACAAGTTTTTAAGAAATATGTCCTAAAGTCTATTTAGGACAGTAATAGTATTCATTCGTTTTACATAATATATGATTTTGAAACTTCCATTGCAAAAGTTTTGTTGCAAACTTTTAGCCTTACGTAAACACGTCTTTATAGAATAAAATTGTGACATTTTGCTAAAATACGAGGGTGGAATTTTATGTGCATTACCGTTATTTTAATACGTTATAAAATTAAATATATCGTAAAGTAAAATTGTCGAGAACTTTAGTGAAATGGAGAATTTCCTCATTTGTGTCTAAGATTAAATTATTTTATCTACGCAGTGGACCTTTTGAGTATGATGTGTTTGGGCTTTATAAAGGTAAAAACTGTCAACTTGCTATTTTGAAATACGGCTTTATTTGACCCGTTCCGTGAATATTGACACACAAAATTGTTGGTAATTTTTCTTTAAATATCACCATTTATAACCAGACGTACATCAAATATTGTCTGTTTACTTCAAAAACTATGAGTAATTGGTTGAAGAATATAAACTCGTTTTAAATAAAATATAATAATTCAGGTCAATATGTATTAGTTCTCTACAGGTTTTAACTACATTTTAAAGTACTGACGCAAAATTAATATTTGACAACAATATTTTTTGTTAATAACCACTTATAACAAACAAAATTGAATCTAATTAAACTCTAAGTCAACGATTTTATGGGCTTACGGGCATTCAAGAAAAAGATACAAAAATTATCACGAGTAGGTAATTCCAATTTTCTCGATTTTACTTTGCATTCGCGATCATCGCAACAACGTAACACCCATGTCTAAGTAAATCAATGGTTCTGTAACCTAGTACACAAGTCTAATGTGTTTTCACATTTACAATTTCCAGCAAACACTTGAAGAAGTAAACATTAAAATTGGAGCGGCTTGTTCCAATATATTATTTACACATACTAAATTATTTGACTTTAATTACACCACTTTTACAGTACGCACTTACTTTAATTGAATAATTTATTTACTTAGAAAACATATTTAATATTGAATTAATAATAAAGAGAATTTTCAAAAACACAAAAGTAGAAATAAGTTAAATATTCTATGTTACAAAATTAGTATGAATTGATCTTTAAATAAACAAACAAGACCTTTATATTTCAAATTAATACCCAAAAGTGAAACATTTGCTATTGTACGACATAGGAAATTTTATCCTATATTTATTATGGCGTTGATCTTTTCGTTACAAAAGTAGACAATATTCTTCAATAACAAATAATCATGATCATTCATCATTCGCATAGCATTTTAAAATAGTGACTCCTTGTTTCATATTAGGTCGGTTTTCGCATTATAGTATGTATGAACTTGTAATAAAATCGAAAAGGTCGATATTTGGGTACCTCACGAGCTCACTGAAAGAAACCTAATGAACCGTGTACTCATTTGTGATTCTTGAAGCCAAAGAGATTTTATTAGATGTTCATAAATACTATAATGCGAAAAGACTTTTTCCCCGACCTAATATAAAAGTCATTTTAAAGTAACATTAGTAGCGTAAAACACCAGTCTCTGGTTACACCTTTCTGACATATCATACAAACATAAACTATACTACTATTTCCCATATTGTATTCTACCCTCTCGTATCGTTTTTTCTCCCACTTGAAGCGGCTGTGAACGTCTAAATATAGCCCATCATTTACCGAAATACTCCGAGATAACAATCAGGTTAATTATCCTTATTCACCCGCGAACTCGATATATCCATCAAGAATTGTTTATGTGAAATAACAGCCAAGTTAACGCTTTGAAAACTTGAGAAACTTTTGTGATAGCAGTTTTTTTCAAAAAGATCTTGGGCCAAACTTGTTATTGTAAACTAAGAATCGTTTTTGTGTCACGGAGACTTTTTACAAACTTACAAATAACGGACACAAAGTACAACCAGACCCAAAACAATTAATTGTTGATCGCACAAATAATTGTTCCGTGTGGGAATAGAACCCCCGACCACCTAAGCCACTGCGCCTCAGAGGCCATCAAAATTTGTCATGACGCAGTAAATTTGCTTTTCTCAGCCAAAAATGTTGTAATAAACGAACGAGGTACGCTACGAGAATTTTGCTAAGCCAAAACTTTTCTCACGTACTTGGCTTACGCACCAAATTTTTATAAATAACGGCAATTAGCTGTAGAAACAAACACACGACAAATAAGTTGGTGAACAGTTGACCCTTATCACGTGGGCCCCTGTCAACCACATAATGCTCGGAGTAATCGAATTAATTACGTCGAGTAAAGCTGGACATAGACGCTGCGACTTGATTGTGCGATTTCGAAAGATTTTTGAAGTCATGCTTGCGGTACACGTAAACGTAGGTCGCATAAGTAGGTAATTCTATATTTATCGTTAGACTTTGGATTTCCGTTGTCACTAAAACAGACTATTTATATGTATATTATAACTATACTATTATAACTAGCTAAACCTATGAACGTTTGATCTGATCTCGAAGCCTTATCACAGAGCTAATAAAATCGGCATCTTCAACTACACACAAGTGAAATGTTTTTACCATAGATTATCTATGTGTCTCATAGACACGGATTGTCAAAACAAAATAATATTAATGTTTTATGGTGCTGCTGCGCTTTCCTGGCTAAACCACTGCACAGATATTAATGAAATGTATCTTGAAGATAGTTCAAACACAGGCTATTTTATCGCAACCATACGCGATCCCAACCACGCGGCATCTAATAATAATATGTATGGAACTATACACGCGCCATACAGCTTCGCTTACAATTCTCGCGATATTCTTCGCCCTCAAGACCCGCCCTCGGTTACATTATTCATCACGTATTGTGGTATTGACAATTACTTGAATACGCCATTGTATCGGTTCGCGTTCAATACACGTTGTTTTTGTAACGCAAACTAACTTGGAGGTAATTCTGTATTGTTTTAGAGTGTAGTTGATATGAATGCTTTAGATATGAATTGATAAGATGATATAGGTATAAGTTTAAACTATGTTTTGTTCAGTCTTCAACAGATACTATTTATTTTTGATACTGAAACTGAATCGGCCTTTTGTGTTTGTCAGTTAAGACAGCAGCACCTAAATATAAGCAATATCTATGCCAAATTAAAGGCTTTCAAAGTAGCAAGCAAAAGCTAAGGCGTTGTCAGAGTCGAGGTTGTCGTGCAGGTAAAAGAGACGCGTGCTATGTGCGATACTCCCAGCTTACTCCTACAAGTTAAAACTAAACTTGGAAAAGGAGCACGCCTAAGCCTTTACTCTGCACCTGCGCGCTATACGCCTTACATAGTAAGTTAACCACTAACTTATTATTCTAACCAAGGTTTGAAAGAGATATCAAGATCTTATATTATAGTGTCTCTGCGTATAAATCCATCATTCAGTCATTAAAAAAAACAAAACGTAATTATCACCTTGCTGATACTTGCTCGATAATACAGTCAGTAGGTCAATGCAGTGTTTATTTAATAGTCACTGCATTAAATCACCTCATCTACAAATACACCAGTTTCCTCACATATGGTTTCCAAATCTCACCTCAAAATAATCGCAAAGAAAACGCACACCCAACATCCATCTTGTTGGCAAACATCCAAATTCGTAACCTCATAAATCCTTATATTCGCAGGTAATAAAGGTATAATTAGATTTTACATGAACAGACTTATCTCTCGTTCGGATCTATTAGATTAACCCTTCTACTAGACTTGGGACTAAAGGTGTTAGGACTTTTCAAGGTAAAAAGATAGCGGTGTCGATGTGTAACAAAGTTACGAATATATTGTTACTTGTCTGGGTAGTGGAATGTATTGGAAAGTGTTTTAGGAGTACAATTTTGAGCTTTAATATAAATATGATTTGCGATTTGATCTTGATCTTAAGATTTAATAAATAAATATACATAAATATATATTACTTACTAGCTGAAACACTCGGCTTAGTTGCGTATAATTTGAAAAATGTTACGTATTCGTAATTTTAAGACTTCAATCAATTTATCCATGCTAAATTAAAACGTCATTTCACAATTATAAAGTTATGCCCGTGCACACGAAAAGATTTCTCGTAGTAAAAAAGTATGTAATGTCATTGTGGTATCTAAATTCTAATTTATTTTTGTGTCGATTTTCATTCAAATCTGTTCATTAATTTTGAACTGAAAGAGCAAAATACTTAAGTACACGCATTCTCATAAACTCTTGCAATTATAACTTAGTAGTAAGAAGGGTATATTACGTTCAATTGATAATTAAAATCATCATCATTACCAACACTATCAACATTAATATATCTCACTAATACACTCCAATATTCTCTAGTTAACAGCCAAACCCACGGGAATAGTCTAATAACAGTGACGTCATCAACCACAAACGTCACTAAATCTAATCATGTTTGAATAAATTATGTTCAACAGGTGATAATCATTTGTTTGAGCCGCCATGACAGTTCTATAGGTACTGATATTATAAATGCGAAAGTTTCTGAGATAGGACGGTGTATTTAGGGATGTTTGTTACTCTTTCACGCAAAAAACTGCTGAAGTGGATTATGATAGGTTACATAGATAATTTATAATCTCAATTTGCACAGTTGCAGTTGGTAACGAGTACCGGGAGATTGACAATTGACATTTTAATTGTAGCTAAAAAAAAGTTCCTACCGCACCCACTAGGGGCGCTGATCAGCTCTTCATACAAAACTTATCAATGGCGTGCTAGTTGTCGATAGTCGCTATTTAAAATTGAATACTGCTCCTAGATTTTCTTCTAACAAACTGTTATCGATACTGAGTAGGTATAAGGTACATAAATTGATAATGGTCTCAGTGATGTCTACGTATACAGACACGATAGTCAAGTCAATGCAAGTTAGCAACCACAAGCATCACTTAATCAAATCATATTCAAATAAATTACATTCAACAGGTACTAATGATTTGTTTGAGCCGCTATGACAGTTTCAATGACAAATGTGGCGGCATTAACCCGTCGACACGGCTTTGTTAATTAAAATAATAATTGGACAACTCAATTTAATGTTTAAACTTTAATAATAAAGTTATTAAAAACGTTGACGGAAATGAAAAGCGGTGGAAAATTACAAATGGCCGTTTTAAAATTATTGTGCGGTTTGTGTACGGCCGTTTTCAGTGAAATTGGTAACTTTTGGATGGAAGTTTTTAAACATAACATGTAGAGAACTGAAATACAACTCAAATCATCAGCTGTATATTAATTTAGTAGAAGTTTTTATTAACAGCCATAAAGCAACACCCGATGGAACTAGGTTATGTCCCTCTGCCGGGCAAGGACTCCTCTCGTAATGAGGAAGTGGTTAAGCCTTGATCCCATGCATTTATTGGTGCATTTTTTTTTCTGTTCGAGACTCAAACGCTCCCTAAAATACGCTTTGGAACCGTGACGACCGTAATTAATATATTAATATCCATACTAATATTATAAATGCGAAAGTAACTCTGTCTGTCTGTCTGTCTGTCTGTCTGTCTGTCTGTCTGTCTGTCTGTCTGTCTGCTACTCAATCACGCCTAAACTACTGAACCAATTTGCATGAAATTTGGTATGGAGATATTTTAAAACCCGAGAAAGGACATAGGCTACTTTTTACCCCGGGAAAATGACGCATTTCCCGGGAAAATTCAGGTGGCGAGCGAAGTCGCGAATAATCAATATTATAATGACATTAAATTAACAAAATTCCGTTGTCATGGCAACCGTTTTAATGGCGGATATGCCTTAGCGCGAATTCGTTATATTAAGAGATATAAATAATTTTAAGAATATTTTTCGTGAAAAAAAAAGCATATTTTATATCATCACGCTACGACTAATAGGAGCAGAGTAACAGTAAAAAAGTGTTACAAAAACGTGGAAAATTCTGACCCATTCTCTCTTATGTGACGCAAGCGAAGTTGCGCGGGTCAGCTAGTATGTAATATATTTCTGACAGGTAGACTATCTTTAATAGTAGTTTTAATATAAAAACAAAGCTCGCGCCATTATACCAACTATCCAAAAATATTGTCTAAACATTTCGAAATCTAGAATTCTTCCTAAAACTCTGGGCTAGCTATTTTTATATCTAAAAACCTAGTCATGAATCTAGGCAACGTTATAATTAATGCCATTTTTGCCACGTTCCAGTTAAAATGGTAATTTGTCAGCCCTGGCCGGTAAATTAGCCTGAAGACGAAGCTAAACTAACTGAGCTAGCTGCTTGAATTAATTGCTTCTTTTCATTTTTCTTACTAATGAGAGAAAAAGAAACGTTCTTGCTAATTGATTTAGAAGTGGCCGTTGAACGTTTAAGAATGTACCAAGATTAATAATAGAAGAAAACTGAATATATTTGGTGTTATGCAAAAAAGGAAGGTTGTGATAAACCCTGGCGCACCTGAAAGTTCTTTAAACAATTCTTAAAGAAATGCAAAGTCATATAGCCTGCATTTGACCAGCATGACAGATTCAAGCACTAACCTTTTCTTAGCGCTTGAAAATACCCAAACCAAGCTATGGAAAGGAATGCCTTTCCATAGCTTGGTTTGGGTATTTTCAAGCGCTAAGAAAAGGTTAGTGCTTGAATCTGTCATGCTGGTCAAATGCAGGCTATATGACTTTGCATTTCTTTATTTTATTTTAGCAAATATTTCTTGTTCGGATTTGAACTTGGCAAATAATTAAGAAATAGATACCTAATAATTAAAAATTGTTTCATATAAAAACAACACCAATAGCAAAAATAAACTGGCTCTCATAATTAATGCAGGTATTTAGCTAACACAAGATAACATAAAAAGTACTTAGTTAGTAGTAAAGCAAATACCAAGAATGTAAACATTCAAGACAATATTCTATTTTCCTTTCAGGCACAAAAATCCCATTAAAAACCTTATAATATTTTTAAAACAAACCAGAAAGCATCACGTCCATTAATTACAGTCTCACTAAACAGTCCTTCAACACTAATACTGCGAAATAAAGAGCTTGCCGTATATTCCAATTAACCCTGCAAAATTGTGATGTCAGCCGTGTGAATGAAATATGGTGCAATTAGTGACCTCCCCTTTTGGTTGGGTTGCCGAGAGCTTTGTTATGGAAATTACGTGGGGTCTCCGTAAGAAAGGTCTACGGTTTCGAATTTTACGGCGATATTAATATATAGGGTAATATGCGTAGGTATGTTTATGTTTCATGGGGTATTAGAGGGTCAAAAATTGAGGTCGATTTATTGTAACTTTTTTTGCTGACTAGTATGATGCAACAGAAAAAAGTGGTTTTAGTTTCAAGTAGGATATCAGTAAATAT
This sequence comes from Anticarsia gemmatalis, assembly GCF_050436995.1. Lineage (NCBI taxonomy): Eukaryota > Metazoa > Arthropoda > Insecta > Lepidoptera > Erebidae > Anticarsia > Anticarsia gemmatalis. Next base: position 666,913 of record NC_134756.1, on the reverse strand, counting down.
GATTAGGTGATTAACAGGTTAAGCTAAAGGATAAGTTTTTAATTATAAAATATCAATCCTAGCTATAATTTGGGCCAAAAAATAAGCCGTGAAAGTTGTGACGTGTAGTGGTAGTTGTCGGAAATCATCTAAAATAATAGTTAAATTTGATATTACAGCAGCAATACAGCAGCAGTTATGCCCATTCTACTTCAACGCTTTTTAAAAACATAAACCGTTTACCCCAAGAAAAAACAATCATATTGGTACATCCAAGTTAAAGAAATAAAACTAATCATTTCGCAATCAAATTCACACCGATCTCATCTAAATATATTCTAAAACACAAATCAGAGGCGCTTAATTTAAGTACGCTATCAGCAAAACAATGATTTCGTATAATAAACAGTTAGTTGCATTAATTGAAGCCGTTAATGCGAGACACGAGAATCCAATTAATTGTATACGACACTGATTTGTAAGCTTTATCAATTGCGGAATTTATGTTGTTCTAACAGAAGGGGAGAATTTACAGATATTGGCATAGATTTATGCCTTCGTATTTGTAAAATGTACACGCAATTGCTATATTAGAATACAATGTAATGTAATATTTTTCTATAATAATTTAATCATAATTAGGTATGATGATAATCCTAATTCTTAAGATAATGTAAACCGAAAAACTGGTATGAACATTTTTTAAACACGATTTTCGCTTTAAATTAGCGCGAGTATAATCTCTCCATAATCTGCGATTACTTGCATAATAGGGTTTTGTGTGATAAAGTTGTACAATAAATCAATATTTACCTATAATACTGTTTAAGTGAATCTTCATAGGCTTAACCGCCAAACCATTGAAGCAATATTTTAACTGTTTTACTAATAAACATTGTGCGAGCATTAGTCAATAGTTATATATTATGCTATATTATCAATTTTCAATCAACTGTAAAACTTATATGAGGGAGAAAAAACAGTTGCATTTAACAGTGGTTAAATTCTGAGGTTGAGATATTTTTATTTCAAAGCAAGCCCAACAATTTAAGCCCCAGTATGCAATCAAAAGCATTTTTGTTTCTCACGTCAGAACCGACGTCAATACGGTCCCGCGTCAACGTGTCACGTGAGTGACGCGGGTAAGTGTCATAATTCAATGACGTCGCGTTAGAAGGAATAACGCGATTTGTCTCAGGTGATATGGCGTATGGAGATTTCTTTTTTGTTTTATCGTATTTGTGAGGGGAATAAGTAAAGTATTTTTCGTCGTTAGTCCATAGTTCACCTCTTAAAAGTGCATTGCCGCTTCTGTTTGACGTTGAGAATGAACTCGCAGTCATACACGCAATTTTACCCTTGGACATAATACCTATATTTCTTTAGTTTTACTTTCGAACTCAACGATCTCAAAGACTCGAGGTCTATACCCCTTGCTCATTACGTGAGGAGACCCTCTCCCAGCAGTGGGGCAGTAAAGGGTAATTTTTTTTTAATTCCTTTCGTAAACGCAATCACGTATTGTGTTAACGCTCATTATAATAAAGCAATATTCAGGCCATTTCTTCGAAACATTTATGAAAATAAAAAAAATACTGTTGGACAACATAGTTAAGATTGTCTTGAACCGTCTCTTTTTGTAATTTTTCACCTATATTCAGCATTATAGCTACTGTTATAATTCGCAGAAAGTTTAATTTATGCAACTTTCTTTCATCACTGCACCCAACCAGCAGGAGCAGTCATTCATTTGTAATGTAGGGAGATTTAAGTAACCTTTTAAAATACTAAAAGAACAACCTTTGACGTAGAAAGTCTAAAAAACTGACTAGCCAGTCAGTTCAGATAAAAAACAACATGTAGAAATTCAGTGCTAGCTTTAAATTACATATAAGCAAAGTCAAAGGCCTCTGGGCCTAACAATTTGACACTAGGTTGACCTCAAACCACACACGAAAAAATAAATTCACTCTTAATATTACATTATGTTCATTAACATTTTGGCTTGTAACTGTTTTGTTTTAAAAAATGGTGAAGAACGAGTTGGACATTTGCACTCGGGGTTTCAGTATTAAAGTAAAACATCATTTATTCGTGGTCTTATGTTTTCATAGACATGGTTACTATGTCAACTGCAGTTTTTATATTTAATATCATATCTTTTGATCATAATAGTTACTTTTTTATAGTTCTTTTTTTTCTAGAAGTGACCCAGGGTCACCTTAGTTAAACTTTAGCAACTTGCATTACTATGATAACCAGAAAACTTTCCACTACATAATATGAAGGCAAAAGAAACGGGTAGATCTGACCTTTCGTGTTGGCAGGGGTCCAGGCAAGATACCCATTTCGTTTGGACAACCGCTTAAGACCTTGTACAAACAAATTTTCACCAAAACTTAGATAAGATACTAATGCTAATCACACAAAAATTTCAATTCCATCGAAGTCACGTCACTTAGCGCAGCAATAGTAATGACAAATTAATCGCTATAACCAATATCTGCACCTTTCTTTTTTTCTCTTCGGATGGCCGCTTTCCCTAGTAAAGGAAAGAACAAGTAATGTAGTGATTCCACCTAAAAATTGCTCCGGTAACCATCCGCTACATGCACCAATGAGAGAATCCTGGGACCTAAAAATACTCCAGTACCCTCTCCCCCCCCCCCCCCATACGCAGTTTGCTTTGTTAAGGTCCTTACCCGAGAATGCTTCTCTCCTCCACTTTAATACATACAACTACGTAACCAAGGATCCCTAAAAATTGTTTGCGGGCTCACATTCTGCTTAGTAATGCACATTAAAATGTACAGTGTAATTAACAAATGTGACGAAGGGAATGCTTTACTAAAAGAATATGTAAGCAACAAGATGGGTCTGCGGTCGCTCCTAGTTGGAATATACGAGAAGACATGTAAATAACGCTCCTTGAATACAAAAGGGCCACAAATCGAAATCTATAAATTTTACAGGAGAGCCAAAACAAATTTTCGAAACTGTTTTTTTATAACATTTCATATATTTATTTATTAAATATAAGATGTTAATATATCATTAGATGCGTATTTTTTAGCTCTATCTATCTACAAAATAAACTTTGTAATAGCTGTTACCTATTAAGAGAAAAAAGCATATAAGTCTCTTTTGCATTCAAAATTTGAACCAATATTATGAAAAATATGTCAAAAATTAAACACAGTTTTACAAATAAAAATGGTTAATTGTACTTTTTTGGTAAAAAAACCGTATCAAAAAGTTTAATAATAATTACTAAGTAAAACCATTACTGAATGGACGAGGAAAACATTGTATTAAACAATCTAAATTAAAAAATCTTAACTTTTTATTAAGTAAGTAAAATTATTGAGATCAACTTTGTGCGTAACTTTCATTCTTTAGTAAAATAAAACATCAATCATCATCATCAATCAATGGGTAACGTGACGAGTAGACTGAGTGCAGCAGGAGTATTAAAGAAATAAGATAATAGAAAAGGTTTTTGAGTTTTATAAGCCTTTATATTTAGGTTTTGACAGCATTACTCATTCCGCCAAAGAATCATCACTCCATCCAAGTCCTACTCAAAGATACTATGTAGAATCGAACCTTCATACATCAAACTCATCAAAGCAATAGACAACAATATCATTCCAAATCCAAAGAAGCGTGAAACAGGGAGACCCGCTATCTCCCAAATTATTTACCAGCACCCTCGGAGAAATTTTCAGGAGCCTGGCGGTGTTATGGCAATTAAAAGCATAGTTGTAAGTGGTAAACAGTTAACAAACCTCTGTTTTGTAGACGACATAGTCCTCTTCTCTTTTTCGGCATCGGAACTCGAATCAATGCTCAAAGATCTGAGCAAGGCAAGCCTTCAGATTGGACTAAGTAAGTACCGTACAAATACCCAGGTTATGACCAACAAAACAAAACGTAGGGTCGAGGTAGACGGGCACGTCATAGACTATGTCGACGAGTACACTTGCTAGGGCCAGATAACCTCTTTTCACAACCGACGGGGCAAAGAGTTGGACAAACGTGTCACAAGTGCCTGAAAGAGATCCTGGTCCAGGAAAGAGCTAATGAAGGGTAACCTTCCACTGTCACTGAAGTGAAAGCTCGTCCACATGTTTATACCTACTACCCGTTCTTACCTACGCTGCCCAAACATGGTCCCTTACGGAAAACCAGAAAGAGCCAGAGAGCGATGGAGCGTAGTTTATTATGCGTCAAAACAACAGATCACGTCCGAAATTCTATACTGCGCTCCCAAACTCGCATAGCCGATGTAGGGGAGAAGACCACCTGGCTGAAATGGAACTGAGCCGGCCACATTATCCACATGCATTCGGAAAGGTGGGCCCGCATATCTAGCAACTGGATGCCAGAGGATGGTCATAGCACACGCGGGAGACTTAAATGGAGATGGCGGGATGACCTAGACGCATTTGAAAAGGACTGGTCGGATCTTGCCCCTGAAAGAGGAATTTGAAAGGAAAGGGTGCCTCTTGCCTTTGCCTGCATCAAAATGTATTATTTTATTTTTAAAATTGAAACGAAATCTAAAATATATTATCATGCCAAACGGTCATATTTCTGGCCTTTCCATTCTAGCACGCTAAAAATGATTACTTATTCCACAATAACTTAATGCAAAAGGGACGTATTTCAAAATATTCTACTGTTATAGTATAAAATATAACTATACTTAACTAAAATTGGATTGCAAAAAGGACGTATTTCAAATATGGCAATTTTGTATTACAAAATAAAAAATAACAAATACTAATGTTTGAATGCAAAAAGGACATTTTCCAAAATATGGCAGTTTTGTATTGTAAAATATAATCACACTTACCTGATATTTTGCATCCAATACAGACATATTTTGGATTGTGGCACTTTTTCACGCAACCGACGTGCGTTTGCGTAAAATTTTCGGGCGTAACTCATAAAGTGGCTGTTTTGCACTGACATTACCTGTCAAAGTGAGCTAATGCAAAAAGGGCAGTAAGTCAGTGCAGCCATAATATAAGCAAAAATGATGGGGGTTTTTTTTTACTATAAAATATAGGCGGTTCAGGTGTCATTTTTGCAATAAAACGATTTTCATTTTTTTTTGAGTTGTGGCCCTTTTGCATTGAAGGAGCGATAACCGTATGTGAGACTGTTAGGTGTTGTACTGCGTGTAAAATAGTAATTTTGACGATAGACAGGCTACTGACTACATATGGTACACGTGGTCGACTTGCAAATTTTTACATTTCAAATTACCCGGAGAGAATAGAAACATAATATAATGATTGATGATTATTGTGAAATGTGCCAACGACGTTAATTTGGTTTTTTAACTGTCTATAGCTTAGTACCTAGTGAAAATACTATGTATCAACATTTATAGATACTTAAAAATAGTAGTAGGGTTGGTCGACCACTTAGTTGTTGTCGATTATCAATTATCATATAATATAAGTAGGACTATGCTTTTGATTAGATATTCGAATTTCGGTAGACATAAAACAGTAGATGTATTGTAAACTATCCGATGTTACAGCTTGAAATCTTTGTTTTTAGACACCATCGCTGAAAACCGTACGATAATAGTACATTTTATGTTTTGCAAGTGAATTTCAGTTCGTTGTATTTTCACAGCCGGTAAATTCATAGTTTGTTCTCAAAATATTCATCAAACATTTATTTATTTTTGTAATTGTTTCAAAAAATACTCGCGGAATATATTTTTAAAGCAACAATACATTAAAACACGGGTGCTTGTTATCAGTTTCACACAAATTACATAAATATTCATGGGTGAGTTTTTCTGTAGAGTTTGTGTCAATGTTTGTGGGCTCGCCCGCATACTCATGTGACCTCACAGATTAAACCTTCACAAGTATTGTGTTTTTATCTCTTTTAAAACAATTGTAGCTCGTTTTTGAAGCAATGAGATTTTTTTTTTTTTGACATTTCACATTCTGTTGCTACCTACCAACCACCTTTCTTCCAACTATGTTGTAGTCGGCTTACAGTCTCACCGGATGCAGCTGGATACCAGTGCCTCGATTCTCTACTACTATCGACTGAACTGTCATCGAGAAATTTTGTATGAAAATCTGATCAGCGCCTCTGACGGGTGTTGTAGGAAACATTTTGGCAGTACAATCTAAATGTCATAATTTCGATAGTTAGCCGGTTGTCAGTAGTCGATAGTGGTAGAGAATCGAGGTACAGTATTTTATATGGAGCTATTGCTTATCGGACCTCCATAACCTAGTTACCTTAGTCATAACACAATACCCTTTGGTTAGACTGGTGATCAGACTTTCAAGCTTCTGACTACTGTTAATTAATTAATATTGTTACTTTAACTACTATATGTAGTACGATCTTCTTCCATATTATTGGTAAAAAAATTATGGCATTTTTTGTATGATACGCCAAATTCTGTGATTTTAATATCTGTTTTAATTATTTTCAAGTAATTCTACGAGAAAAAAAGTTTTATTATTTCTTCTATACTTTTCTTTCCACATCTTACTAGTTTTGTTTTTTCATCTTAGTGTATTATATGCCAAACTAATACTATCTACTTGAAAACAACACAAGCTTGAAGATAACAAGTTTCTCACCCCTCAAACAAATCCCATCTCCATTAAGGTTGAGCTTAACACATAGAAACGGTTTCATTCATAAGATCGATCATCGCAATCCCGATCTCATCAAACTTGCCTACAATAAGGGCTCGGTAACTAGTCCAACTATCCCTTAGGGTCTGCATATACTTATCAAAGCCGCATTTTCGTGATATAAGGATGTACTGACTTTATTTTGACGTAAGACGTACTGAATTTATTTTAAATGATTAAGTTGCAGACTTAGCGGTCACGTTGTTAATACGTTGCCAGTTTTCTTCCTTGTTGTTTTGTTATAAGTTTGATACTAACCATTATCATTTATAATGGTTAGTATCAAATTTTGCAATTAAAAAAAAAAAAAACATTAAGTTTTTTATCTAGAATGTCAGTTGTTTAGTGAAACAAAGCAAATTAAAATAATTTCAATTAAAATTCAATTTAGAATGTACTGCCAAAATTGTTTCTTCTTGAATCGCTGATCAGGTTTTCATGAAAAATTTCTCGGTAGCTAGCTGGTAGTCGAAAGTCGATAGTAGTAGAGAATCGAGCTACGGGAACTGTAACATAACACATGATAATTAGGTAACGTTGTAAAATCTAATAATCCTACTACTGAGTATATTTGTAAGCATTCTTTAATAAATTTAGTGTAAAGTCAGCCTAATTCCCTACTTCCTGCTCGGTACAGCGGTGTCTGCACCTTTAGAATTAGGCCGGGTCTAATTGAGTTACCGTTTGTCTCCTACTGAGAAGGCCTTGCTAACATTTCATACAAAATTTCCTATATAATTGAAGCTACTTGGATATTTGTAATTATGTTTCAAGGTTACTTAAGATTAGTACTACAGCTTTCAGTATTTTTATTAGGTTTATTTTCTAGCACCAATATTCAAATCAGTATTGATATGGTTTTTTATTTGATAATAAAATAATAGTAGCCTAATAAACTGATGATTTTATAAAGAACTCTTGTCTAGTTACTAAATTACCAAATGGTTAACAGTCTTGAAATCTGTTTAATAGCACCAGAGCGCTTCTCACCGTAAAACCTAAAAGTTTGGGGAGGTTAGTAATAAGAAAATTTTAAATGTTTTTATAATAGAATAATAACCGGACTTGGCCAGCGTGGTGGACTCAAAGCTTAACCCCTCCCTCGGTTGGGAGAAGACCCTTGCACAGCAGTGGGATAGTAATGGGTTAAAGGAAAGTAAAATTAATTATATTATTTTGCTTATGACCAACTAGCTGACCCGCGCAACTTCGCTTGCGTCACATACGAGAGAATGGGTTATAATTTTCCCCGTTTTTTGTTATATTTTTTACTGGTACTCTGCTCTTATTGGTCGTAGCGTGATAATAATATATAGCCTATAATAGCCTTTCTCGATAAATGGGCTATCTAACAGTGGAAGAATTTTTCAAATCGGACCAGTAGTTCCTGAGATTAGCGCGTTCAAACAAACAAACAATCAAACAAACAAACTCTTCAGCTTTATAATATTAGTTTTTCAAGGTTAGGTTTGAAACACAAAGTTCAGAATACATTTATTAAATTGGTGTGTAATGAATCTACAATGTAACGTGTTAAATAAAGAGTCTACGTTTTACAAAGTGAAAAACTTATTCTACAAAACTCTCCTCGCATCAAAAATATCAGCGTACCGGAAAATCGTTGGCTACGGAGTTGAATTCTGAAATAAAATCAAATTGAGTGGTCGATCGGCGACGGACAAAGTGGGACAATTAGTGACGTGTTCGTGTCCCGTCCGTCTGTCCGTCTGCGCGTCGGGCGGGATATTCGCCCGTATGGTATAAGTGATTAATGTTCAATGTCGTATGGCAAGGTTTTAGGATTATTTCGTGGTTGAAGTTATTACCTTTTATTGTGAAAGATGATTCTTGTGGAGCTTAATTTATGTCGAAGATTCGTTATGTTTCACTTAAATATACTTTAGCTAGAATAAAGCAAGAAGAGTTTCATTTAGATTGGGTTAGAAAGACTTTCTTTCTGACATATGGTCAACTATCATAAAAACTGTACGTAAATACCATTTAGTTTGACCGATAGCAGACAGTCTCTTTCTGTCAAGTGGTTATTTGTCGAATTACTATGACTATTGTTAACCTAAAGATGAGATAAAAAATACGGTCTAATAGCTTTATACAACTAATGGTGTTTAATTCTCATCACAGTACACTGAGAAGTACCGAGATATTAAGATATTCAACTACTAACGTACTAACGTACTCATATAAAAATAACAAACAATTTTTTTAAAGGTATTTTGTATGTATTTTAACTATTTTAAAAGAAATTGTCTATTTAGTAAAAGTCATGAAAATCTTTAGCAAATCATATTTTCTCATCAAACTTCAACAGTTTTATTACATTACAGCACTACTAAGTATGTACTCGTATACGAGTATCAGGTGACCGACAGTCTGAGTGAATGCTCAGTGAATGAATGAGTAATCAAAGCAGTTCACACGCAACGTGGCAATGCTTTGTTAGATATCATGCATTTTTCCTGAACAAAAGTGTGTATTGTATTGTGATGTAAAGGCTTTAATGCTTGTGTATAATATAACAATTTAGCTGGTTATTCGATTATATCCATCAATGTAAACAAAACAAACAAATTGGTTACAATTCTCATTCAATATTTTTGTACCCTATTGATATGATTCTATTTTATGTACCAAGGACTTTGAATACAAGACGGAAGGACCAGGAAAAGGTCTTAAGCCCTATCTGAAAGTCCTAGATATCACTTTGCAATTTAACTGAACATATTTTATTATCAAGTTAGCAGCAGCTAACAAAAATAATAACTACTTCAATATTGTGTCTAAATCTGATTGTAACCTTACAACCTGATGTTCTTTATTTTTCATTGGAAACAGTAAATCTGTAGTTACCTATTGAATAATCACAAGGTTTGCTTTCAAAGACCTGTACATTTTGCATAAAACAAACATCAAACACCACCTCTGCACCTCTGACTGAAAGTTTCACTGCGTTTCACTGAAATTTTAATTGAACGACCAACAGGTGGCCGACAGGTGGTTTCAGACACCTTGTAAAGACACTGTGTTTATTTGTGTTACACTGTGTCTTATTGTGTATTGGTATACATATCAGTTGTCAGACAGTTGGAAAACAACTTCCAAAAAAAATTGTGAGATTTAAAACTAATTGTTTCACTGAATAAGAAAATAGTGGTAAATAATTTTGACTTGATTAAATGTTCGTAAAACGAAGTAAAATGTATTTGCCATCAACAAACCTAGTGGATTATTGCAAATATCTGTAAGAATAGTTAAAAAATATGGCGTACCTACCATCATTTCAATAATTTGGCGGTACATAATATTTAACAAAGTATACGGGAATCATCGAAATCATAAATTTATTTAGTCTTGAATTTCTTGACGTTTCAGCAGGCTCGATGGAAATCATGGTTAGCCATGGAAATCATGGCTAAGGTGCTTTGACATCATATTGACCGGTAACCAAAAACCTCTAACTAATACCAAAAAAACTTAACCATTTAGCAACAGAACATTATAACTACATACAAGAGGCACAACAAACGATGTTTACACTACGCCTTCTGAAGGAATTAAATGAAAACAACCATGTTTGTTTGTTTGTGCATGAACGATAGCTATGAATAGATTACCTTGTCACTTCTCGTTTGTAAAAAAACCTGCCAAGAGCGAGGCGGTATCGCTCAGGAAGGGTTCCGTATCATCCATATACATACATAATTATACGTATGTGTACACACATTCATATACAAATACATACATACTTACATATATACCTACGTAAAGTCATTTTTTTTATAAATATATTTTAGCCGGTAACAGTATCATAATAACAATTCAGTTTGTTGTATGTAAGCCCCTTTAAATATTTTATCCTGGTTTTAAGTATTTGTTCTTATAGCAGCAACAGAAATCATATCATCTGTAAATATTTCAATTACCTAACTATCACGGTTCATGAGATACAGCCAGGTGACAGACAGACAGAGAATTCGCAGTAATAGATTCCCGTTCTTACCATTTAGGTACGGAGCCCTAAAAAAAGGTTTTATTTGATAGACTCACCGGTGTATGAAGAATGTCGTGTAAGGAAATGCGTCGCGATGTTTTTTCCTATTCCATGCGTTAAAAGCAATTCCTACATTGAGTATGTTTTCTGTGATACAAACCGTTTTAGAAAACTCTTTACAACAAGCTTGTGAAATTTGCATCGCCATAATTGTTAAGATATGTTGACTAATAAATTATTTTTTCTTTGTTTCAGGTAAGCGATAAACTATTTTGTGCTCAAACAACTTAAATTATCGGTGTAAATTGGTGTATAGAAGTAAGTATTAAATCAAACTACACTCTGTATACAAACTGTACTGCAGATTGTTTGACTTAGCCATAAAAAGTTTCATAGCATACATAATTTAAAATATTTAAGTTCCCGGATTTTACGATACAGTTACAAAAAGTTACCTCACTCAAAACAACTATTCCACTCAGTATTTGATTTTGAAGTTACAAACTCCACTCCCTAAGGATACGCCGGACGTTTGAAAAGTGTTAGCGAAGTGTATGGTTTCAGTAAAATGAACTTATTTAAAGTGTAACTCGTGTCCCGTCCCCACGGGCCGAGTTGCGAGCGGCCAGTTATTTGCATGTGGATGAATAAATAGATAGAACGGAGTGATTTAAGCTGTGTTGGTATTTAATTTGTAAGACTTTGGTAGGTATTTTTAATGTAGTGGTAAGGATTAATAAATACTACAATGTCTTACTAAATGTCTCTTAAAAATTGCAATGAAATAAAAATATTCATATATTTAATAATATAATAAATAACCTTTTCATAATACTCAAAAACTATCTGTTTAAAGTAATGGTCAACCAGCTAAATAAACTGTTCTTTTTTCCACTGCTTATGCTGGGAAAGAATCTAGTCTACGTCTTACGTCCTCCACGTAAGCTAAATGCAAGAAAAATAGATCAAAGTATTTTACAATTTTACTTAACAAATAACTACGAGTACAAAAAATAATGATCTATAGTGTTGTGCACAGTGACAAAATAGCATGAAATACAAAACCTGTCTATACAAAACCATAACGTCTAAGTAGCATGTATTATAAAAGTAGGCTTTAAAACTTCAATCGATCATCAAAACCCACTCACCTACATTATTACACTACTCAACATAATTTCATAAAACACGACATTTTTACAAAAACCTTTCAGCGCTGAACAGTAGTGCAAGTGAAACCGCACTTCCTTCACAAGTCGGACACAAAGGGCCACAGGAAATTGCGCTGCGCACACAACAACTCACGATTTGAACACAGTGCAGTGTAGTTGGAAAACGTGTGGTATATTACATTGGAATTTGGAAGGTGGAAGTTTACACGGACGATTTTTTTGGTATCGTGTTTAGTTTAGGTTTGGCTAGGTTTTACGAAATCGTGTTTCTAGTCAAAATTAAGATTATACATTATAACATACATAAAATTACGCCTTTTACGCGGTCATTAGGAGCCGAGTAGCAACGAAAAATGTTACAAAAACGGGGAAAATTCTGACTCATTCTCTTAGGTGACGCAAGCGAAGTTGCGCGGGTCAGCTAGTTGGAATATAAAATTTATTTACTAGGAGTTTCTGTATTATATCGCAGTACTTATATGAAGTACTAATTTGGTAACTAAATGTTTACCCCTACATTACTCATTTGATTACTAAAATTATCTTATAAAATGATAAGTTATTTAAACAAATTGTAATTCATTGCCCATGGTGTTTAGAACCCTCTTCTTACACCGTTGTAAAGTTTAGGTTTTAATAAAAACAATTTAAAATTGCTTCTCAGGGCCGAATAAAAAAATGCAAAAAGGGTAATAACCTTTCAACCCACAGTTTTTATCAAAGAACATAATAATAATATAGCCCTTATATTTCTTACCTAATTAATTAATTAAAGTGCAATTTGAACCGTAATCTTCCATAACAAGTTGTAACGTGATACGTAATTAAACTCAGTACAACATTACATCATACATAATTATATGTATGTAATCTTGACAGTAATTAAAATTCGTCTTAGCGTGTTTGACTGTGTTGTGGAATATTTCAGAGACAAATATATTATTTACTAACTTTAATTCTATGATTTGATATATTCCACATTTATTTATTTAGTTAAACATTTTTTACTTGTTCATTGACACATAAAAAATTATATCAATATAATGAAGAATAAGGTCTCCAACGAACTTAAAAAGAGTGGCCGTGAGTTTGTTACTAGTTTTTTTTATAAGGCTCAACCTCTTTACGAGCTAATTGTAGATTCAGTTATCGGAAAGACTATCATATTAAGTGTGAACATGAGAACTTAACCAATAAATGATTTGATTTGAATTTTGAATAGCAGCATAAAAGCTTCTTTAAACAAATCTTCGTATTGCTAATGATTATCTTTTGGTTGATAAACAAGAAAACTTAGTAGTCAGTAGCAATAAAAGCAAAATAATGTATTTGAAAAAAATATTGCAAATGACCTTTAACTACAATAACGCCATATCTTTAAACGCAATAATAATTTTAAAACATTTACATATAAAATAAAATATTTTTATCTCAACACATTACTGAAAATATTAAAACAATTTAATCGGGCGTTATAAAACGCGCCGTGTATTTACAATCGTGTGTGTATCCGAACGCAAAACAAAATGGAGGGTAGACCTTAAAACTATAATCGTAAAATAAATATTTAAAATGTGGGTATTACGAATTAATATTCAGTGAATATCATTAACGTTTGAACGATACAGTTTATGTTTGAAAAATATTTAAATTGTGTTATTTTGTGTACATTTATTTTGGTGTGAAATATAAATTTTACGGTTCATTAAGTTGTAATATGGAATAGCAATGAAGGCTTCAGTGGAGGTAAGTGATGTTTTAAATGTTTTAAATTTTGTACTTATTTGTTAATTGTGATATTTCAAAATGTGTGATTTTAATATGTTTTTCTGGTGTAGTCTGCATTAGTCTGTAAATGGTTAATCGTAGGGTATTTGAGTTGAGCATCTCCGTGCTATAAAAATATGTTAAACGTGTTGTTGTCTTAAATACAGCGGTACTTAAAGAACTTCTGTTACAATAAGTAGGTTTCTAATCTCACTTCTTTGTCAAACTGTCCTTGTAACTGTTTATTCATAAGTCGTTTTATATAAATATCTACAAAGTAAAATAGATTATTCGCGCAACTTTAGGTACTCGAATGCAATGTTAATTTTTTTACTTTAGCGGCTTAGTGATTGAATTTTGAAATATCCAGTCTCTTTACAAACAGAAAGATTTTTGCATTGTAATGTTACGAATGTACGAAATATTCATACGACAATTCCCGATCGTTCATCACTCATAACCCATAAAAAACAAAGCTGTAGATTTAAAAAATCCGGCTTCGATTGGAAAAAATCGCTTTAATCTTAATTGCTAGGGAACAATGTATGCAGTAGGCCGTGTTCCCATGAGAATGTGCCCATCCGGAACAATTCGATATCGGTTCCGTTTAGTTATTCATCATAGTGTATTGGGAACTATGTACGTAATGGAGGCTTTATTCTGACTTATGTAGAAGGGAAATTCTGAATGAATTTTGACTGATGTTCGTATTAATGTATGTCTAGGCTAAACTTTAGATTTTTCCTGAGATTTTAAGCTATAGATAATATCGGATGAACCATTTCAGACATAAATTTAAGTATAAAATACCAATTTAAATGATACTTATTAAATAGATTTCGTCAACTATAAAAACACAAATTTTATACTTTGTTTTAAAAGATAGGATCTCCAGAAACATTGTTCAATTAAATAGTAATTTAGTTTGTAATTTATGTACTAAACTAGCTGACCCGACAGACTTCGTCCTGTCAAAAAGATTTGTAAATGTTTTTTTGCCTACGTATTTAAAAAAAATCTCCTGAACAGAACCTTCACCCTGGTGATAGGACGTTGTGAATAAAAAATAATTAAATACAACATATATAAGGATTTAAAAGTAAGTAATCGCTTTATTGTTAATCATGAGAATCATAATTATTATTATTATCATTGTAGTGCTTTGTGGTATACAATGTTTTTTGTTTAATTAACTGGCGCATAGATAAACAAATCTGATGGTTTTCCAACACGGGAACAGGCAACATACAATTGACCATGTGAGAAACATGGGTTTTCTAGATTAATACCACAAACACTTAATGATTGCCCCTGGGACTTGTTTATAGTCATAGCAAAAGCAAGCCGCACTGGAAACTGTAGTCGTTTAAACTCAAATGGCACATCAGTCGGAATCATTGGGATGCGCGGTATGAGAACATCTTCTCCTTCATACTTTCCTTTGAGTATAGTTGCTTCTATCACATTGTTTAGTAATTTTTTTATCGCTAACCGTGTACCGTTGCAAAGACGCGGTTGGTTGATATTTCGCAACATTATAACCACCGATCCAACCTTTAATTGAAGATTGTGAGGTGGCAATCCTGGCAAATCCAGCGAGTTTAAAAATTCCGGTGGATAGTTGACTACATCATCTTGATTAGTAGCCGAATCAACTGATTTATATATCCTCAATTCGCCTGTAATTTGTTCTTGAATTTTGAAATTTAATTCATTTACATCTATGTTTTTTGCAGCCAGTATAGCTCGTTCGCTCAACCAATCATAGTTTCTGTAATTTTGAGAAACATCTGGAAACACCTTTTGAATAAGTTCATCTTTTGATTGAGTTAACTGACAAAAACTTTGAGGAAAGTTAATGCAGCCAGTCAACATGTCTATAGGAAATTTGCCATTACCAATGTCAATGAGTTGTTTAGAGAATATGTTTCCAGATTGGTCATTTTGCAACTCGACGCGCATATTCTTGCTTAAATGTAGTACTTTAACATGTTTCCACAAATTGGAGGACTTTAGACATGCATTGAGTTCATCAGCTGGCGTTGATCGTGGAATCACTGGCAATGTTTGACGAAAATCTCCTGCTAATAAAATCATTGCACCACCAAATCGGTTATTATTGCTCCGTAGATCTTTTAAGGTTCTGTCTAAAGCCTCCAAAGATTTTTTATGTGCCATCGTGCATTCATCCCAAACAATCAATTTACATTGCTGCAAAACCTTTGCCATTGCAGAGTTCTTCGAATCGTTGCAGGTTGGAGTTTCATTGCTTTGCATATTTAATGGCAATTTCAGTGCTGAATGGGCTGTTCGACCACCTTCAAGCAAAGTTGCTGCGATTCCCGACGAAGCGAGTGCAAGTGCAATTTTATTTTGTGAGCGAATTGTTGCTAATATTAATGAAATCAAAAAAGTTTTTCCTGTACCACCAGGTGCATCTAAGAAGTAAATCCCTCCAGTTTCATTATTTGTTACTTTCATAAGAGTTTCAAATACATACTTCTGTTGTTCATTTAACAGTGGAAGATTTGTTTGAATTAATTCTTTCAAAGCGTTGAGATCATACAGTTTTTCTCGATGCAACTCTTGGTTAAAAGCATCATGCATTGGACGATTGGGCGCGGTCAGGCCTAATTGAATTAATAGTTTGTTTGACATTATCAAGCACATGTCCTCAATTGAAATCAGTGCTTCATTGTAAATTTCTTCACTGATTTGTATATTTGGATTTCCCATTCTATTCCGTATTTGATACAAAATATCATCACACATATAATCTTTGTACTTGATCCACAAATCAATTGGGTTTGATGGGAAGCATGTAGATATGATTATAGAAAACAATGTTCGTATTTGATGAGCGTGTGATGATATTACAGCATCATTGAGAGTTTGATCCCAATGAGCGTCATTTTCAAGCAATTGCAAACGTTGACAGGCTTCTCTGTAGGATCCGCACAATTCACCATCAACAGTTCGTAACTGTTGGAATGATGTTGGGCCACGTACATTGACTAATAGCAGTCGTAAATAAAAACATTCATCATTGCTTGGATGTACTGAATAAATCCGGCCAATCGCATCGGTGGAATATACATCTGTATATCCTGGAACTGGTTTTCCTTGTTTCCGTCGTATAAATCTCCTTGATTCCAGGTATAATATTTTGGCATTTCAGAATATAGCAATGTTTGTGCGAAATCATCGTTTTGGCATGTCTCAAAAAAACTGGTTAATGTAGTAGATGGTGGCTGAGCAGCTCTTTGTACTGCGTTCTGTGCTGTAAAATACACTCTTTGTCCATTTTCTAGCTGACCCGACAGACTTCGTCCTGTCAAAAAGATTTGTAAATGTTTTTTTGCCTACGTATTTAAAAAAAATCTCCTGAACTAAAACTGGTTAATGTAGTAGATGGTGGCTGAGCAGCTCTTTGTACTGCGTTCTGTGCTGTAAAATACACTCTTTGTCCATTTTCTCTTTTTCATTTTCATGTGCTGTAATATTGCTTTGAATGTCACCACGATATACGAATTTGTTTCGTGTATTAGTTGACAAAAGCAAACTCAATAGGTTAGGTCACAGACAACTTTTTTTTTTTTAATTTGATATGACTTGAAGTCAAATCCTTTTAAGCCGTACGAATTATTTTGTATACGTAAAATTTGGATATTAAAAATAATAAAATACTGTTGGTAACGCGATTTTTGTTTGACTGATGTAATGACGTGGAAACTGATGCATTTTATCTCGCGTGCCGAAACTAATACAAAAGAAACGCGAGTTTCGGAACGCGACATTTAAACTCCTCCAACTATGTATTCTGTGCTCCAACGAACACACGCACATTGTTTTGACAGATACGATCTTTGACTTTAGGAACACACCTACATTGCTTAGACAACAGTGAGTGCATGTAATTTTGATATGAACTTTATACCATAGCAATAAAGCTCAAATTGACTACGTTTTAGTTACAAATCATTTGTATGAGAAAAAGAAAAGGGTTATTTTTAGGATTTTTCCAGCGATAATTCTAATTTTTCTCGCCGTAAAAACCATCCTTAAACTTCAACGAACATTTTAAAAAAAGATTTGGCCAAATTGGTCGAGGCGTTGTTGAGTTATGCGCTTACCAACACATTTTGCGATTCATTTTTATATTATAGATTACGTAGCAAATACTCAAGATTTCTTAGAAAACATCACTCTAACTAGACAAATAACGAGAAGTTGTCATTCGTACATCTGTAGAACATAATATAACAAGCTGTAAGTGTGTTCGATGTTATTAACAATTTGATCCCCGCCGAGACACTGGGTGACGCCGTGTCAAAACATTTGAGGCTTACTTCTTACACTGTAGTGCACAATGTGGGTACAGCAGAATAAAAATAAATAAATATAGTTGGACTACTCACACACGGTCATTTGATTCCAAACTAAGCAGAGCTTTTACTATGGTAGCCAAATGACTCATAAACATAGTTATATACTTTTAAATATATACTTATATAGATTAATTTACAACCAGACTTAGAACAAATACTCGTGCTCATCACACAAAGATTTGTCCTTGGTGGGATTCGAACCGCCTTGCTATGGTTATTGCGGTGAGGTGACCACTTTAACTACTGCGACAAATGTGTAGTTATTAAATAGACTACTTATTTTGATGGTTATAGGATTTTAATTATATTATGCAAGCTCTTCTGGCGGGAAATTCCCATATAACCCTGCACTCCACGCAGAGTGCAGGTGTATGTTTAATGCATTAACAAAAACCAGGTTTAATTCTGTAATGCAACAAACTTCTCAAGTCATTATACGTAATGTTGTGCTACCTTTTTCTCTTAGTCACTATTAAGGCTCGTTGGTTTTGTTGATTTTAGGGCACTATTATATTTTTATATTTAGGAGAAAGACAAGCTCTTACCAAATATTCGCCAAATAAAGCGAACGAGGAAAGTTTTGCCAACTTCTCCAAAAGATTGGGTGTACCATAAGTAAAAGTATTTATAAATTTTAAAAAATATGTATCATGACAATTGGTTACTACCATTTACCAAGTAAAACTCCTGGAAGAAGTATTCCGAATATCTTAAAAAAAAAAAAAATTAACTGTCCCAATGCCTAAATTCCACCAAGTCATAGAGACAAAATAAATATCATAAACAATGATCCTACTATGCACGTTACAAAAAAAAGCACTGTAACAAAAAACTTACAACAACGTCATTGAACAAACAAACTTTATTCCCTCGCCCACAGTTTCTGTCCTGCACTGTACATGTACATTCGGTAATGCGGTTCGCAGGTACACGCTTTCCCTTTTTGCTAAGCCTTCGAACAGCCTTCAGGAACTCGACAGTGTCGTGACTTTGTCAGACATTCCACCAGCTACTAGTTTCGTAATACTGTTTGTATTAGATTTGAATTTGGGGCTAGGTGTAAAGGTCGATACGAAGTGTATTTTTTATTGGGGACATTTTTTTGAGCTGAGGTGAGTCTATAAAAAGAACAATACCTATCTACGTTCAGAGACTACATAATCATACATTATGAGGAGTCAAATAAGGTTTTATCCATACCGAGCAAAGAATTTGCTTTATATAGTTTGCGCGACTGTCAACTTTGATGTCCCGGGTTTAATTCTCAAATAACGCCATTTCTCAATAGTATTTCTCGTAACATATAATATGACAAAAGGTCTACTCTCTTTATTATTGTACCACAAATATAAACGGCGATACGTGGGCGCATTTTATACCCTCCAACCTACATTTTAAACAATAACAAAAAGTTACCAAACAGACTGACCCACTAAGAATTGAAATTCTTGTTTTTTATTTAAATTTACTCTGCTTTTATTATTTTACACTACCATAAAAATAATAAATTCTTTAAATAATAGGCAATAATCAAGTTAAACCTTAAGAATGCTGACTGCGTCAAAATTTTATGTGACATTTTAAACCAGTTCAGTTCACTGTCGAACATCGTAAAGTTTTGAAATGGTCAGGAAATCTGTCGCGACTCGTAATTTTAAACAATATTTTCACTGGTCGTTTTATTGAATCTCACCTATTTTAATGCTTTAAAGGAATGTTTCTTCTATAAGAAAATGTTTAGAGAATGGCAATTGTTAAATATTTTTGAAGCCATGACCGGGTTTCATGACGTCTTTCATTTTAACTATAGGCAGATCCAAAAATAAATCATAATGAATGAAGTAAAAGTACTAACAGGAATCGTAGCGAACGATAACTTTTAGTTCTTTTATACCTCCATGAATTCTGAATGGATGTAAATATTTTTTTCTGAAAGTAAATATAAATAAAATTATCTTTAAACTATCCACAATGTATCACGCACACAAGAGTAGTAACGAAGAGACTCCGAAGATTACCTACTCATTATTTTCTCCCACCCTCATTTGCTCAGTAAAGGTTTACATCCCCTAAAAGAGTAAAACATATTGATCCATCTACCCTCTAGCCAATTCAGGTGTGAATATGTATGCTTGTATGTTTGTATGTTTGCTCACAAGCCATTTCTCCCCTATTCCCTCCTTATCGGGTCGTACAATTTGCGTTACCGCTACAATTTCCTTATCACCTATCAGTAATTAGAGGCTGCAGGGATGTGTCTGTTAATTGCCGTGACCTGAAAGCGATTGAGAACTTTGATAGTTGGGATGTAGTGTGATTGTAATGTATGATGTCGTTATGGTAAACATGATGTCGTTATAATTATTGGAAGGTGTTTCAGATCGGTTTTATTGAAGTTAATAATTAAGTTTGTACGATTTGTTGCGCAAAAGTAATAAAATCATAAAACATTTAATACTTTTTTAGTTTTGGTGATGACATTTGTACTTTATTTTGCACTAATTGTTGAATGTCAGTATACTCTAATATACTCAAGTATTACAGTTGCTAAAATTAGAATAAGATACATTTACACATTTTAGAGCTACTAAAATAATAGCCGGAGCTTATTAATTTATTTCAACTACACTGTACCGTATAATAAAAAATAAACTATGGCAAAAGCTTTTAATATTTCCACAAGTATAGTCATACACCAAAGTCACTGGTGTAGGTGAAGGTGGTGTATATTATACTTGCGATAAAACGAGTAACAGCCTATTCACAACATTAACTAAGCTACATCTTAAACCTAAAAATAAAGCGAATATTCTCCATCAGTCAATCAACGTATTTTACTTCCAGAAGCAAGATCAAAGTCAAATAATAATATCAAAATGTATGTTCTTTTCCTTAAATTATTCTCAAACTGTCTTGTACATATATTGTGAATCTCAACGCTTATTAAATTACCCTAAGAAGAGCTTCCACTTAACGTAATTTGATAAGCGCGATATATTCATTTTAACGTTGCCCGGGAATCGAGGATGGTTAATGAAATTACAAAAAATAGGTACGTTATTTTAAAAGGGAATATTTTCTTCGCTTCGTCAATGTAGGAATGGAACAGAAATGTTTAATGAAATGTCCTCTAAAGCAAGGAGATGCTCATCTCAAATCAGTGGTTACCCATTTATGCATTATCAAAGCCAATAACTTTAACATACTAATTGGTAAACGCTACAGCCTATAAACGACATTTTTTTTCATGAATAGCTGTAAATGATGTTTATGAAATCTTCATCAAATATCACAAATTATGTGGGACCAATTGCGTTGCCTATTTCAGACTACAATAATAAATAAAATAAAAATAAAAAAGCCTTTTTATTCCCAGATAGAAAAAATACATGCAGATATAAATAATTACAGTTTTGTAGGTAGAGGTAGATATTTTAGAACTGATGTTATCAGAAAAAAGTTGTAACAAAAATAAGTTAGCAAATGTTCTATTTGTACAAAATACAAACTAAATACCTCTTTATAATAAAAATACTCTTAAAAAATTCTGTGTCTATCCTAAAATTCTTAAAATAAGTAAGTGTATTAATCTGGAACCCCTCCTCGGGTGAAGGCCTCCTCCAAAGATTTCCAGTGTTCTCTATTTTGTGCTTTTTGTGGCCAATTTCAGACTACAATAGGCTATAAATTTACTAACACTATTACACTTACGGTTTCCAGGCTCGTTGCATTGTCTGCCAATTAGTCTACTGCTGTGCTGACTGTCGTCGTAGACACGAACAAAACACTCACGGCCTCACATACGAATGTCCCATCTGTCGAGGCTTTCCTTTCCTTTGTAGACCAGAACAACTTAACCAAGACTTTATCGAACATCTAGTAAAAGAACATACTCCACTACTTTGTAAAAAGTGCAACAAAATCTTCAATAACATGGACGATTTCTCCAACGTAGAAAAGTGTACGAGTATATCAGAATTAGTAGGCAAAGACGCAGAAATAGGTAGTTCACTTTTGAAAGAAGTTGATGAAAAATTCGATTCTTTGTATGATAAAATTAATAATAATGAGAGCGAGAATGTTGAAGGGATTATATCTGTTAATAAAAATAGTAAAACTGCTGTTATTACTCCAATAGTTAGAAAGAAACATTTAGTAGATTACGAATCTAGTGACAGTGAAGACGGTGATAAAGTTGGTATTGCTACTCCTCATCCAAAATTGGTGTCAAAGACCCCAAAGTTGAAAAGGCAAAGAGCCGCAACTCCTCACGCGAAGAAACTGTTGGGTTTGATGAGACAGAAGGTCGTTGAAGAGTACGAAGAAACGATAGGTGATGATAATTATGATGGGTCTCCTATCAACAAGACTACACCTTCAAGAACTGACAATATTAATATAGGTAAGTTCTTAATGTATTAAGTAAAGTATGGTACATTGCTTGCGTTCCATAAATCCAATCTAACAGCAATATTTGGTAAAAATATTACCAACAAAAATATTTGTCGATCAATGTTGGCTGTGTCAAGTCTGATTTGAGATTCTTGGAAGTAGATACTCATAACCAAAAAATAATGTTCCTAGAATTACTTATCAGTCTTTATTCGGGGTTAAAAGGTCATTAACCCTCAGTTTCACCATTTCTATATAAGTTTTGGTTAGCTTATGGCTCATCAGGTAGATATTTAACACTTGGTGGTCACCACGCCACTACCAGTGCGTTAAAGTCGTGGGTTCGATTCCCACACGTAATAATTGATTGTGCGGTCCACAAAACAATGTTTCGGGTCTGGTTGTACAATGTGTACATTGTTTGAATGTTAAAATCCCCGCGACACAAGAGAAATTCTTAGAACGGCAGTTGTCTTTAAAAAAACCGATCACTGTCAGTCACTTTTATTTGTCGAATATTTTACCCGGTACTTATCTACAAGCAGTGTCTTAAAAATACAGTTTTTCTTTCAGTATTAAACCCGCAGAAGCAAATGACAACACCTACATCCCACCTTCCTCATCTCATGAAACTTGCTCAAGCAGTGACTACAAGTACGCCCACCCATCCTGCTGGTATCGGCTGGCCTTTGTTCCCTGATCAAGGCGCTGACTCCCCCCTTTCAGAGATTGAGAACACTGAAAGTCCTGCTCAGAGCATTAATATTGAGGTATGTTGAACAAAATTATATAATTGACGTTTAGTCTACGTTGCTGATTATTGGCAGTTCATCAAACATAGTTTAAATCATTTGGCGATTGAAAATAGTATCCATGAGCTTTTTTGTTCTCTTTCCATAAGGTTCTACCCCCTTTCAGAGCTAGCAGTAGATTCAGTTCTTGTAAAAGTATTGTAAGTGTCAACATTTGTCTTAAAGAAATGAATACATTTTGTGGCGGTTTATCTATTCAATAGCGTTTAAACTCAATTAAAAAAAACGCTATCGAATAGATAAACTACCGTTAAATGTACTCAGACACCAGGCTTATGTGATTTGTTTTTTTCTAAATCGTTTAATTGGGATGTTTCGTGCCAAGGTTAATTAAGAGTTTTTTTTGTTTGATTAAAAATAAAATTAGGTTTAAGTGGCTCTACTTAGGACAATTTTTCCTTGAATGTAGATAGTTATTTTTAAACTCAATTATCTAATTACTGGTCATCTACATAACAACTGTATTATCTGTGTTTAAGATAGATAAATAAAAGTGAAGTGGTTTGATTAGATATAATTATCTTACCTGCTAACAGCTACCGTTGAGTTGATGCAGTGTTTAGACCCTGTAAATACCAATTACTACAGTCTTGATCAAGTGTAATACCAAATAACGTAAAATTTGTTCTTAGCACTTGCTTTCTGTCGTTAAAACACTCGGATTGCAGTTTGTTATTTTCACTTTTTCATGACATCGATATTTTGGATCATCTTCAGTTCCTATTTTGTTAAGTATTTACTTTTCATGTTTTGTAAAAGCACTAACTAATTTTTAGATTAACTGTTAGATAAACAATTTTCTAAACGTTATCCCACGTCAAGTGGGGTCGATACAGTATATTTTCCTTCACAAAAACATGTTGTCACAACTTTACAACCAGCCGCCTGCCTGTCATCAACTTACCTTGGCGAACTATTATTCTATTAAAAAAATATTTAAGTAATTATTATAATATTGTAAATTTTTCAGCCTTCTAAGACCGAGCACGACACAGTACCTCCTAAACTGAAGAGTATCATAACCACTGGTAGTAAGCTCCGTATCGGCAGTCAGGACAGTTCGGAGAAACACGTCACCTTCCAGGACTCTAATGAGGTTTCTATGAAGAAGAGAGTGAAGTTCGCTGATGATACTGTGTTTGAACAGACTAAGGCTAAGCGAGGTAAGGAGACTATTAACATATTTCATACGATTACATTCATACATACATATACATACATGAAATCGCGTCTTTACCGCATAGGGGTAGGTAGAGTCTAAAGAATACCTGTGATCTTCAAGGAAAAAGTAATTAACGAGAAAATAGTACGGCTAAAGATTTAAGTATTACAACATTATATTACAGTTATAAAGAGATATTTATTGCTTAATTTTGTTTTGATGAACTAAGAATTTTATAAATGTTTTTAGAAATTATTTCACCTCCAATTTGAAGACGCCTTGTTCAATGAACAGGATCAGCTAGAATCTCATGCCCGTACATTTCATTAGGGAAGGAAGACACAATCATTTAGTTACCAGACACAAATAAAGGGAACAACATACCTGATGTTTACCACCTTCACTAATTCCGTTTGGTAAATATCGAAGGTGTAGCAATATCAAAACAAAGCAAGTTTCTGCCTGTCTGATTAAATCCCTAAAGGCACATACGGGAAGCAATAAGGGTGGTCTTAATTGTAACTAGAAACCACACGAGCCTCTCAAACACACAATTATCGAACCGTAAAGGTTTCATCAAAATCCAAACCATAGTACAGTCATGAGCATAAACATGTAAGCGATGTCACATGTTCAATTATACTTTTTTGTGTGAAAATATCAATTTTGGTATCGATATTAGAAAACAATCATAAGATTATATTTAGAATTTAATATACAGTGCAAATAATACGATTTTTATCGTAAAATGTGGTGTTGAAAATGTGACAGTGTATACATAATTTTGCTTTCAACTGTACCTGAAATTGTAAACACGTAAATTTGCGTTCATTTAATATCTCCCCTAATGTTAGAAACTATTAAATATTAACCGCAACTTCGTCCGGCTCACAGCTAAATTATGAAGTTAATATCATCGTAATTTTCTCATCAACTTATATTAAAAGCATTAAATCTGAATGAGCTATTTTATTATTTAGCATTATTTAGGAAGCTTTACAAATAGCGATAAATACAGAGGAATGTTTGGGTACTTTAGTAATTTTGTTGTGTATAGATGTAAATTAGCTCGTGGCTAAACACCAACAGCCACGCGGATGGATATCTGAGGTTAAGCTACGCTTGCCGAGGTTGTTCAGTGGATGGGTGACCATATTACCGAGTTCCGGTATGATGTTATACTTGTAATTACAGTGTTTGCACATTGTAGATGATAACTATTATCACAACAAATTATCAATTAATATTTCAAGGCAATGTGAATATTTTACATATTATTATGTAGTTTTAACCGTCAAACGAAACGTTGCTGCCAAATTAGAACGAATGTAATATGTAAATTTTCATCTAAAATTAAACATTTTAATTGCATTTCGCGGACAGAATAGGGGACGACGTTTAGCGTATAATAAAATGTTCTTGTCATATCCATTACAAAGTAATGAAGGAAATTTTTGTTTAATCTAATATCTCCGGCGCAAAGCGTTCATTAATCAATTTACCGAGGGCCTTGCGACGAAAATTCCTTACAATACTATTAAAATTCCCGTAACATCTGATTTCACATACAATATAACGACATGGATTTATTTTTGGAACCTGCAAAGTATTTTTTATTTAATGTTTTACGTCTGAATCTATGTCACCGATGACTATCTTTTGGGAACTTATAACAATTATTGTGCTTTTGTTTCTTTTTTAAAGTTTAACAAACATGTTTTTTATAATTTTTTCAGTGTTCAGAAAACCAAAACGCATGCTAACACCTGGTCCACAAAAACCTAGATTTTGCTACAACCCACGTTTCCAAGCACTGATCAATCGCTTTGAAAACCAAGGCCTTATCATGGCAAGGACGCCCACAACGAGGGACAAAAACGCAATAAATCAGGACAGTACCCCTCCAGTAGGAGAACCTTCAAACATGCCCGCTCGTGCCATAAACTTTAAAGACGACAGTCCAATAATCGAATCAGAAAACACAAAAGAATCGAATGAATTATTCAAAACATGTATTGATACGCCCGAGACGACCGCTATATCAGTACTCACGACGAACATTGTGGGAGGGCTGCAGAACTGCTTGTCTTCTGTCCTAATGAACACTGAAGAAGAAACAGAAATACAGTTCAAATTTGTTATAACGAAGAAGAAAGTTTGCGTGAAGAGAATAATGGAGGAATGTGAGGTACTGGATGAGAAATCGAGTGTAATCGAAAGGAATCAGGAATCGAATAAGGAGAACATCTGGTCGAGCGTGGCGAGGGCCGTGAGAAATGTGTTTTGGGGGGAACACGACGCTAATTTCTGTGAGTACGTTTTATTGGATCCCCTTTCCTTGTACTGGCTTTAACTTGTTTATTTTCCGTGTGTTTCTGTTGCCTATAATTCTTGTCGTGTATTAATCTGTATCACTATTTATTATTATGATGTGTAGTAATAACTTCACGGTTGACAAGTCAATTGATGGAGGTCGATCACGGACCCTTTTTCGGGCAATTGTTATAAACGGATAAGCCGTGCTCCCCAATTGCCAATTCGTCCTCAATTCGTGAAAGCCATTTCAATTGTGTTTTTTGTTTGGATTAAAACCTCTTCACACGCCTAAAACAACGGTACATCAAGCTTTGGTTCATGAAACATTAGTTAAAATTCTAAAAACTAGTTTAGCTGTTTTTATTTCTATTAGGCGTATTTTCAGGTTTTATTTGACATAATAAGTATAGTTGATTAAAAATTATGACATATCAACAAAATATTAAGTGAAAATACGTATAATTGTTTATCTTTCTTTCGCGACAAAACATCAGGGAGAAAATGAAAAATTTGCTTGATGATATTATTATGTTTTAGAAAACGATAAAAACACTTTCAGCACCAAAAAGCAACACGAGTGGTATCACGGGTATTATCACGAGTATTATTAAATTAAATTTCATTGTAATCTATTACTAAATAAGCCACATCAACGACCCTCGGGCGGCTTGAACAACTTTGACAATAGGTTGACCACTAACCATACGTCAAGAAGAAGATTAAAAAAGCAATCACTAATCCAATATTTTAATTCCTTATAACCACTTTTACTAATATAATCACAAAACTCCCATAAACGCACAACCAATATTCCAATAACAATTTTCTATTACATCAACAACTTTGTTATAATTACGTAAAATTGAACGCATTAACTCGCACCGCACCGAAGGGTAAACATAGCGACCAAATATTGACAGCCTCATTATGTAATACGATCAAAACTTCTTAGCTAAACTCTTTGTTGGAAAATATACCTTATTTTGATAGTGATAGGCGTGAATTTCGTTTGTGCATGTCTTGTATACGTGGCTTTTTTAAGGGTTGAGTTTTCTGCTTATGAGGCATAGTGGGTGTGAAGTTTTTGAATTTGCTGAAAAATTTTTAAGCGTTTTATGTTATTGGTATAGTGATAAAGAAAATTATATGAATGTTAGTAGCTTTTCGGAAAATGTTTTGTTTTGATGTAATCGGATAGGAATATCGACAATTAAATTTAAAAAAACTCCTATCTTTATTTGTTCTGGAAAATTCATAGAAAACAAGTTTATGTCGGCGGCACCGATTTTGTGTTTAGCTGAAAGTCGTATGTCTTTTTCAGAGATATTATTATAAATTATCACCTTGCCAATTTTTATCTAAATGGTTTCTGCTATTTTGCTTTCAATTTATGCCAGTGCCTATGCTGAAACATATTCAAAATTTGTGTGTCTTGTTTAACCTAAAAGAATAAAACAAAACCTATCTATTATTGGATCAACTAAAACAAAAAAGTAACAATCATAATTTATTGCAAAACGTTGATAGCCGAAATCATTCCTACAGGCGCAAATGTCTTTACCATTTCATGATTTATAGTCCGTTTCAATATTCTCCAGTAGATTGCGTAAATAAGTAGATGCTGTCTCTGTCTTTTCAGAGGAAATAGAAACGTCAGCATGACATCTCTGTTCCGGATTACTTGGATCTTGAATATCCTTTAATTTTCATGAGTTTGCATTTTTTTAAAGCGATTCGAATTAAATATAGTAGGTTTATATTATTCCGTATATTTTCTGTTAGGGCCATAGCAATTAATATTACTTTCTGAGATTATTTATGACCAGAAGCTAAGCAAAATTTGAGACACGTATACCAAATTGTAAATTATACCAAAATGACTCCTTATAAATTAGCAAAAGCTTAAAATAGTATACTTAAGACCGAAATAGCCACATAACTATGTAAGTCATTAAAATAAATTGAAATAAATGATATTCTTACCAAAAATACCACTTATTATTAGCGAACGCAAAAAAAAGTACCAACTAAATACAAGTACAACACCAGGAAAGACTTAACAAAATGCCGACCGAAGCCCAATGTTCCGTAGACAAGCTACGGCGTAGCTTACACGCTACGAGTCCCTACAAATTAATTCCCCCTTAGACATGAGGAAAAAGTTAACGTTCCATAAAATTATAATTAATTACGCTAAGCTCCCTCGCCCCTTAAAAACTTTACAATTGGAACTTATGAAGGCACTTGACAAGTTTTTCGTAGCACCTTTATGACCATCTGAACGATAGCCAGAAAGTTGGTGGCTAAACTTTACGAACCTCAATACAAGTTTATGATTTTATTTAAAGACTTCTTTATTTTGGTCGACTTTATTCTTAAATTATTGTATCTTAAATAAAATAAAATTCTATGCATTTTCGTAATGTATCAAACTTAAAATAGTATGGTCAAATTGAGAACCTCCTACTTTGGAAATCGGTTCAAAACTATTATTAGAAACCATCAAAAAATCAGTATCATACATGCGAGACAACGTAAGTGAAAGAGTTCAAATAGCTTGGTCTTATGATTCCTAAACCACATAAAACTGAAATAAAACGAAAAATTCTAAGATAGTAAACAAGGAGGTAAAACGTCTAGAAGTAGTGTCACTCATTCCCATAAAATAAAGAAGTGTAACCAACTAACTCGATTCACTGTCTAAACTCTAAACGTATCCAGTATGCAAAGGCCTGCGTGAATAGAATTCAAATTGTAAATTTTGCAGCGGCCCGTAATGCCGTTTCGTGTCAAGTGTCTGACAATATTGCATTTTTCTATTCATGAGAAGGCTCGCTTCAATCATTTTCCGAGGCACCGCGTTTTTGCAAATCTTTTTTTAGGGTACTGCACAAGAAATGCGAAATATTAACCCCTGTGATCACTTTACTGTAGTCTGTTAGGACTGCAATTTTACGAAGGGTTAAAAACCAATAGAGTATTTTTCCTTGAATCGATAATTGTTATGTTTTGTAAGAAATTAGATAACTTACCATTTTTTTTATTTTGTCTTTGCCAATTTCCCACTGCTGGGTAAACGCCAGACCTCTAAGCCACTGGCTGCCTCTAAGCATTCTTGCAGAAACATGTCCAGATTAGATACTAATTTCAGTCGTAATAACCATGTCAAAGGATCGAACGGTGAAGCTAAGGTTGCCCTACATTTAATATTATATACGGAACGAATCAAATGGAACCCTTGGTACTTGAGTCCGACTCACACTTCAGCCATTTTTTTTCTTTTACAATTTATTACTTTCCAGTCTTATGCTTTTGTTGCGTGGCGTCAGAGATGTTCTTTTATTGCACAGATCTTTAAAGGGATTTTTTATTAAAACATTGTTTTAACTGCTCGTTAGTCATTGTTCACTGAATCTTATTAGTTTGTGCTATGTTAATAAGTTCTTCAAACTTTGCTGTAGCTAAACAAAGCAACGAGATAAATTTTTAATCTCGGAATATTTTGGATTATTTGCAACAAAACATTTTTATAGAACAATAAATATTTTTGCTACCACTTATATCTGAGTTTGTAATCCGCACTTCCCAAATATTGCCCTCTTTCCCAATTTTTTTTCTAAATATATTTTTCTGCTTTGACGTAAAAGACAAATAAGTTAATAATTTAAGTATGATATTGGCATTAAATTTTTTATTAAATCTTTCTGATTTAATAAAAAATTTAATGCCAATATTACAAGTATTATGAACATTAATTCCGTCTCAAAAAAAGAATAAAACAAATCAACAAGTCTATATAACTTAAAAGTACATTTGCAAATCTTTAATCTTTTTTTACATTTCCAGCATCAACCACACCTCACCGTTCATTCTCCTTCGACTCTACGTCATCGTCTTCCAAACGCAAATGCGACGAGATGTCCGACACCGAGAGTCCTTTGAACCACAAGAGACATAAGTACGAAGGAAGGATCCGTGGTAGACCACCTTTAAGGAGGAGCAAGACCTGTGTCTCCAGTCTGAGGAGTACGATGTCTGCGGAACAGAAGTCGCTGATCAATGAGCTGAGCATGAACCAGGATGAGGCTATGAATTTGAGTTTTTGAAGAAAAATAATGATTTTACGTGAAAATATTTGGGCATGTACAGTATTGTACAGCTAACGACAATTATGTTGAGCCGATGTTATAATCGTGAAAAAACTGTTGTGGCTGCTGAGTTTTAATTCCATGTAGTGGGTTCTTTTACTTCTAGCTCATGGCAATACGTATAGCTATAATATTGTCCTAATAGTCAGATTCAGATTATATTAATAGACTAGTATCTAGTAGTACTAATAAACGCATGGTTTTAAGAACTTGCTTGTCATACAAAAATGGATTTATCTCACGTGTGGCTATTCAAATTATTTTTTTGTGACGCAACATTGAAACAAATTAAATAAAGATCATGATTATCGCGACAACTTTTAATATTTTATCTTACAAGTAAAAGTAGAACTTACATGTTGTATTACAAGATATATTGATTTTGAATGCTCTATGTGAAAAAGATAAACAAATATCTACGATCAAATATGACCCAGGATTTGTCTAATTAACCTGATTCTCTACGACAGCACTACAACTTGATTCCACCTCTTCTGGTTTAAGTAGCAAATAGCTTATCAGAGCTTTATATATTTGCTATCACATTATCTAGTAGATAGGTTATCTTGCACTATACTCAAACTATGAAACTAGCCCACAACGCCTAAGTTAGTAGAATTTCAATACTTCTTACAAAACTATTTAAATGAAGCGTAAGTAAAAACGTGAAGAATTTATGCAAACTCCTTCGCCTTCTAATTGAGTCTCCAAAAATGCGGAAATATATTTCTAAAAGTTAATTTATTCGGAAGTACTTTCAATTTAATACTTTCAGTAGGACCCTTGAATTAATTTATTTTTATATTGCAGAATACTGAGCTTTTAAATTAATTTAAAGTGATTATTGTTGAATATATGGAATTTGAATTCTTTTTAGTGTTTTATTACTTTTTATTAATAAGCATGAAATAAATTTATGTGTTTTAACTTTTCAGGGTCTAAATTGTTTTTTTTTCAGATGACGACTAATTTTCAGCCAAAAGCTATATCGTATACATTTAACTGAATGGTGGTCTGAGCACGAGTATATATAATTATTATTCATATCATGAAGAGGCCCCAAGTTCGATATCCAAGTCGGACAAAGTGCTTTTGAGCTGTCCATATTTTTTCGTCGTCGTGGCCGACTTCGGCTACGGCGAACAGTTTCATTGAAACCAGTCAACTGTGCAGGACTTTGTTTATAGTGGCCAAGTATGTGCATAATACCCAGGAACTCTACTCTCATAGCTCGGTGTGACGCCTAAACCGGCACGATCAGAGAGGTCAGGTGCAAGACCGACGGCTTAGCTCTCCGAGGCCGGAGGTCTACGACCTCAAGCTTCCTAGCTCCGAGCAATCTTTGAATTTTTTTAACAGATCCCACTCACAATTACCCAAATCCTTCAAAAAACTAAATCGCTCAAACGAACAAGATAAGTCAATAACCCTTGCAGTAACACCACGGGTATAAATGACCTCGTAATATCCGCAACCCAACGCGAACGTGGTCCGAATAACACTGTACTGGACTTAAGCGTACCGAGTAACCGAGTGGCAGTTGAAGGGTTAGACTCGATTTACTGTCTTGTCTTATGGTGTAAGGGTAGGATATAACTATATAAGTAGTTTGTCAAGCGTAGCTTTGTTAGTACATAATATGTTCCAAATATCAATGTCAAGTTTAATACCGATAAATATTTTTGTTTATTGTTTTAGTTCTAATTAGTCCCTTCTAGGTAAAACAATTTAAAAGTTAGCACAACTTGTTTTGCCATTCAGGATAATCTCTTAATATTTTTTTGAGCTGATGATTTGAACCATTGTCATGCCACAAATATTTCACAATTTATTGTTTTCAGGAATTTAGATAATCACTCTCAATCCGTTTTCAAAAACCTATCCTGAGTAAACGATAGACCTAATATAGTTTATCTTCACAATAAACATGATTTAAAATGCTACCTTTTGGCAAGCATCTTGTATTCCCGATAACCTTACAAGATATCTTAAGAATCCTTTAGAACAGGGTTGATAATAAAACCAGCACGTCTAAATTTAAAACACCTTACATATTGAAGACCTAGTACATAGTGTGATCTCTATAAAACAGGTTACAAAACCTTTTTGTTAAGAGTTTACTTTTACGATCCAAACAGTTGATAGACCTTTGATGTATTTCTTTTTAAATAAACATTGAAGACTAGAATGTGTGACAGAATAAAACGTCTATTTTGTTAGTATGTCCACCTTATTTCTTTTTGCATGTTCCTGAAATTGGGAAAATATGTTTTGTACCTCTTATGAGTTCAATTTTAATTGTAGCATTGAGTACGTGAATTAAAAATAAATTCAGATTAATAAATAAGTCGATTAGTTTTTTGCTTGATCGTCAAAATTTTTAGGTTTTGTTTAAAGACAGACCAAAAATAAAACAATTAATTTTAATGAATCTACTCAAGTGTCGAGAACATTTTTAAAACTCGAAAATATTTAATCAGTAGTTTGTTGCTTTTAATCTGTCTGAGTGACAATAGTAATAAGATACTAAAACTTAAATATCCGAGATAATAAGTATTTTCATCAAATTTAATTATTTCATATTTTATTACTCACGTTATTTGCCACGAAACTACGCTGTAATATTAGTTTCTTTTTTGTAAAACTACTTCAATATTAGCTGTGCAAAAAAAGTCTGTTTGTCAGTTTTTCACAAGACATGTTATTACAGACTTGAAAAGAATAAGTTGTAAAAACCGGTTGTTTTTGCAGGCTACTCTTTACAAATTCTACGGTTTGTTTTGCAGCCAATTAATTATTATTGCACTGCATCTATATTACTAAAGTAATTTTCCAGAAACCTTAAAGATTTCAAACTATCGTGGCTTGTACACAAAATACAGAGTTGCTAAACGGGTTTTAAACATAATATTATTTTTTTCTTTTATAATTCCTTGTATTGAGTTTTCTAAACATGACCAAATCACTCGTCAGTCCAATTGGAGTGTCAAGTATCGAAACCTAGTAAAAAGCTAGTAAAATATTGTTGTATATGTAGAAAATACGCTACAGTATACAGATTGCACTACATCAAAAACGAATATTCACACAACACGGCTCACACAGAAATATTTCCGCGAAGTATCAAACAGGCACTAAAAATGCGTGCCTTGTCCAAAGAGCGCGATTTACGTGGAGGCCCCACTTCGATCATATTACACGATAAACTTTATTTCACAAAATGTCACGAGTGCCCCCTGTATATCGGGGTCTGAGCATAGGGCTTGCGGATTAAGTGCTTCGTTTTATTTAATTAAAAGTAATTTTAGAGATTTTTATGATTACTTTTATTTCGAAAGTTGGATTCGTATGTATTGTTTTTCCTTTTTGCGCGTAGTGTAGTTTCGTTTGGTTTCAATTTGTAGAGATAATAATATTATTAAGGTGTTTCAAACAGTAATTTAATATAATATTGCGTCATTCTAACATAACATAACTTGAGATAGCAGATTTATTTCTGTACGACTTTTTAATCTTATGACTTTTACTACTCTCATTAATAAATTCGTAATTGAATGGTGGTTTGAATCTCTCTGAACATGAATGATTCCAAAAGCTTAGTTGCTGAAACTCTGTAACCGTGTCTCAACTATAAAACAAAAGCCTTAATAAAATCAAAAGTCGTTTAACCTTTCCCTGTTCAAGTAACCTTCAAATTGGCCACACCTGAACAGTGGACCGTGTCAAATATAACCTCAACTACTTCAATTATCCGTCAAGTGGCAACCCTGGCCAAAATTCCGATCACGTGCTAACACGTGACTGTATTATTTCAAATTCAAAGGGTAAAAAGCGTCGGCTGTATTAAAAAGGATAGCCCTCTTGTAATAGAAGCGGCCATAGAGCGTTTCTACTTCACCACGATTGGCTGTCACACTGGGAAAACTTCAACAAACTTACTCAAACACTTCTATTCAACTTTAAGCGGACGAGTTAAAGTGTATTCTCGCTTGAACTAAGTTCGAGAGAACTTTGCCGTGCCTTTGGGAATAACGGCAGTTGAATATGAAAAAATCTTAAGTGATATAGCTGTGGTCGGGATTTCTGAGTTAGTGGGTTTTCTTCGCGATTTTTTAAGGTTGAATAAAAGTCGTGTTTCGTATTCAAAGTTGGCTTACGATCGCATCGGGGAGCGATAAAGTGCGATTCAGTAGGAAACTAATTTTTAACGTTCTTTGTTTTAGCAAATAAAAAGATAAGACGTTGTCTTGTTGCGTTTTAAAAAGTAATGGCGACGATAGAAATTGTATTAACTACTATGACTTTTCTTTTGGATTATTATCTCGATTTAAATTGTTTCGCGTATAAAATTTTATATTTTTATTTAGATAGGCTTTGCTTCTCACCAATTATGTTGGAATATTATACCCAGTGGTGTCATTTAAAAAAATAAAACCTAACTATACTTTACGAGGCAATAAAATTTTAGTAAAAAAATAAAAAGTAAGCAATAAATCCCACTATATTCTATTACTACATAAATATTTTCTCAAATATTAAATGTACTTTGATTAAGTTTTAAACCAATAACTCCTAGATTTGCATAAACAAATTTACTAGATTAGATCAAGCAATTTGTACAAGTAAATATAATTCTATATCACTTAATTTAATTAATTCTCAGAGTACACTTTACTTGAGTGTGTTGAAAATGTAATGCCTACTATGTAGTTCTTGAATGTAGGCAGAATATTGTGAGATAATATGAAGTCAGTGGAACTAAATTAATGTGTGACTGAACAGGAATCATTGTAGTTTGAAAGATGTAGTGACAAGGATTGAGAAACGTATGTTTAGATTGTTTCGTCATGTAGAGAGATGATAAAATGAAGAGAAAATTAATGAAAAAACAATACTATACGGACGGAAATGGTGACGCCCCTTGTCCCTCGAAAGACATACACAGATCATATCGCTGATGTCTTACAAAAAGGTCACATGCATAGT
The DNA here is from genome assembly GCF_050436995.1 of Anticarsia gemmatalis. Classification (NCBI taxonomy): domain Eukaryota; kingdom Metazoa; phylum Arthropoda; class Insecta; order Lepidoptera; family Erebidae; genus Anticarsia; species Anticarsia gemmatalis. The sequence continues at coordinate 631,096 of NC_134756.1, read as the reverse complement.
ATTCGTAACTGGCGGTCCTGTATGACATGTGAAGATGTGTATGAATGTGTAAGTATAGATGTGAATGAAGCAAAGAAAGTTGGTAAGGATCGCACCGAGTGACATTCTCTGTTGTCTGCCCACCCCTAGAAAGAAGGCCTGATTTTATGTATGTATGTATGAATACAAGTAAAAGTAGTTACTTTAAAGTAAAAGTAGTTACTTTTTTGGTAAAGTAGTAGAAAATTATAAAAAAATTTTTTTGATCAAACAGTTGTTTGACTGAAAGAGATTGTCCAGTGTGACAAAGCCGTAAATCGTGCCAACTATATTTTAAGTATTTTGTATAATAATATGTAGTGTTCAATATAGATTTATTACAATTAGTATTCAAAATAAATAAACAAAATGTATTGACGCACGCAACTTCAGAACGGCGACACGTTACGATTAAGTTAAATCTTATTTGTTGTTTTGTGTTTGTCACGATAAAGTTCGTGCGAATTAAACAAAACCTGATTTCCTGTTGTAGTTTCTTTATTTTGAGAACTACACAGAATGATCTACATTATTCTAGAAATCGCGCAGGTCTCTGCTAAGTAGTTAATCTGTAATACTACTCATATTATGTTAAATATTTTTCTTACGATTTAAAATTAGGTCACCAATCCATAAAATAATTTTGGTAAAAAGAAAGTGAACACTCCATCGGTAAGATTCTGAGACGAACCAGGAAAAGAGGCTTTTATCTAAAGCTGACAATTTGAAGTGATAATCCGCAAACCGTGGACCAAATCTCACCCTATCTCTCTATGGGGTGACAATGACGGTCAAGCGTATAAACTGGCTGATTCTGGATGGATTCACCGAAGTTGAAGTCAAGTAAAAAGGAAACTTGAGGACTATTAAATTGAGTGGGGTAATGTTTTTATGTTTTTATGATCTTAACCCATATGATGATGATTTGACAATGTATTTTCAAAAGTTTTTCTTACATGGTTAAATCGATTGAGATGAGTTTTATCGTGAAGATACTTGAAGATCTCTCAAGCATAATATACTACTTTTCTTTTATTAAACCTTTGTGCTAAATTAGTAATACGTGTGACCGAAATAACGGGGAGATTTAAGTAAATTTTATCTCAAATCGAAATTAATTTTCTATTTTATCGGCTTGACTTACTTTGGTGATGTTGCTTAATATCACAACTTACAATCAGTACCTATTTTTTTATACATTATAGCAGACGGAAATTTTAACTATTATAGTTACCATTTCTAATGTAGGAAATGTGTAAGCTGCACTTTTTGCTGCATGTTCGCTTTAATCCTCGTATAATTTAGAATAATAGCAAGTATAACCTAGTAACAATTTGACTACAACACCTACACATAATATCAAAGGTTCTCTTTGACCTGACGTACGGGTCATCTGATCTCGCCATACACAACTTGTTATAAATATTATACACACAGGTCCTAAGTAAACGTATCCATTGATGTACTACACTGTTACTTAGGGCGCGCTTGTTTTTGAAGAATTTCAAGGTGGTTTTCAAGCGTTATGGTTTCTAGGTGAGGTTGAGGGAGGGTTTATATCTGGCTTGAATGTTTTTATAGTGGTGGAACTAGCTGTAAACACAAATTTACTAAAATAAAAATAACTTTGAAAACAAGGTTTAAGACATGTGGCCAAAATAGCTTATGCTTTTGGCTCGGCACTCTTTTTTACATAAAAAATTCTTGTCTATGTTTGGTATCGGGATCAGCGACAGTCTTCATCGCAAATTTTATAAAAAAAAGAAGTTTAATAGTTTTTATTAACTTTTATACATAGCAATTACTCGTTTTAGGAATCATTTTAATAAGCTAAAAGCTATGTTCGCCTAATAACCTTCTTAAACTTAGTGGTAATATTATGATTCTGAACTAAGTATAATTTTCGATTTTATTATTGCTTGGTTCATCAACAAGACTATTTAGTAGCCTAAAATTATTGTAAATCAGTATTGGGGTTCTGACATGACATACCTAAAATTATCGTCATTAATATTGTATTTCGAAAATTTTACAAAAAACAACTAAACATAAATTGCTGTTACATTTTGCCAGGCGTTTTTAGTCTTAAGAATAATCCTCAAAGATACGGAAAAAGTAGATAAATAGCATTTGTGCTGTTACAAACTAATTTATAATAGTAAAAGTCAATTACCCTGTTATCCTGCCCGGGTCCCAGCTGACGTATCATGGGAACGACCAATAAATTGTTACGTTCTACTTGGTAAGAACTAAATGCAACTAACAAAATAGCGAATTTTTAACTTTATTTAGCTGAGTCCGTAGTTTTACTTGTGTCCGATGGAGGGTCTTGGTATGAAAGATTTATTTGGGTTATAATTATGAATTTTGTTTATTTTCGAAATAAAGTCGCTGTAACAAATAGGTTAGTGTTAACTGCATAAATCTAGAGGTACAAACTCGCTAACAAGGCTCTTTACTAAATTATTTAACAGAGATTGTGTGAGTCTACAGCCATTTTACGTATATCGCTCACTGAAATATTGTTATAATCGGTTAGTCCCAAAAACTGTAAGTTATAATCGATTGAGTACTCGTCGTAAATCAAAGCGTTTTACCAAAATCGACTATTCTCTATAATCGTCGAAAATGTAAATGAATTAATATTTGCCGTCAAAAAACTCTAACTAAAATTAAAAGCATAAAATAATTTGTTTCAAAAGATAATGATGGAATATCTTAATTTTTAATCCAAAAATACAAGGAAAAATTCTAACAAAGCAATCATTTATTTATATAGATACATTATCAATTACTATCGCAACAATAATCCTCTGAGACGATAATCTTATTACGAAATGCTTAATCAATCAGATACATTGTAATTAATTGATAGTAGATAATAATATAACGATAGGTTTTGTTCCAAAACTATAGATAATTTATTACATGAAAATCACTGAAAGTCTTTCATTCATTTATTTTCACGCAAGTTACACTTGTAGTGTAGGCAGAAATGTAACAATATTTTTTATTGCTGCTAATTTCTTGACCTATACCATGAAAATCAGTTGGTTAAGGAACCTGAACGCGGACATTTTTTGGATGGGTCGCCACATTGTGGTGTCCAAACCGAGCGTCTCCGTGCTTCGAAGAGTACGTTAAAAATCTGTTCGGATTGTTGTCAATTAGGATAACAGCTGTTTTTTAAGTAAGGTACATAGTCTTTCGATTGGATTGATCAACTTTGACACTAGGATGACCACTAACTATAAGATGAATGATAAATGAACCTGAGATGACAATTTCACCATATCTGATCGATATGTGAATCAAACCCACGAGCCACGGTGCATCTTTATTGGCATGGCAACACTCTAACAACTACTGCGCCACGGACGTGTTTAATTTGCTAAACATTTTCCAGTTATAATTAAAAATAAGTTAACATTATACTCGTTTTCTGCGCATATTATTAAATACAGATAGTAGGTAAGTCTTTCTGATCTTAAAAAAAACAAAGACATTAATGCTTTGATCCGGTAAATTGAATTTAAATCTACTTGACATTCGACACATATACTACAATTGTAAACTAAAAATCCTTGACATTTGTAGTGCATACAAAATGTAGTATTTTATTTTTAAATATTCTAGAAACAAAATTAAACCTTTACTTCCTTCATCACGTCGCGACAATTAATTAACTCCGCAACGATGTATTGTTTAGGTAATGATTAAGGTTAATAATAAAAACTATGATAAATTAATTATATTTATAATTACTACTTGTATGAGAAAATATCACATTAACTATTTATAACAAATAAAAAACACAAAAGGATTAAAAGTTAACACTCAAGGCCAACCTTCATTATTGGAGGAGACCTTTACCCAACAGTGGGACAGAAGTGGGCGGTTTAATTAGCACTAAGACAAAGTTTTTTACTTTTAAACTTTCGCGTTGCATATTTGTCATCTAATATTTTACGGGAACATATACATTATACCTTGCCTGACATATTGCGCGTTCGCATTCCCATATAATATTAAATAGTAAAATTCCTTAAACTAAAATTATGAAAAAACTTCACTAGTCAATGTCCAGCTTCTTGAAGGTCCCTTCCAAAGTATTCTCATTCTTTTTATCTGGTAATGCTGCAGTTCTCTGCTCCTCCTCAGCCTTGAAGTACGGCTCCAAGAGTTGAAGCTGTCCAAAACACTCCTTATGAAGAACCTGGGTATCAGGCAACACACCGCCGTAATCCGAAGGCAGGGATGTCTTAGGAATGATCTCGTATAACTTTTCCAAGTCATCATTTTTGTTGTAAAACTTAATCATGTCGTAAAACTGCTTATCCATGAATGGTTTGATCAGCATCAGTAATTTGTCTAAAATTGAGTCAGTGTTTAGCACGTGGATAGCCCGCATGCGTAGCGGAGTAGCTTCTTGGACATATTGGAAGAATTTCCGAAGAGTTGTCAGGCTTAAGCGTGTGATGTGTCCGAATTTGACTCCACGCATGTCGAAAAGAAACACAAATCCTGGTTTTGGTCCTTGTTTCGTTAAACAAAGATCGACAAGCATAAACAGGTATTTGCTGGCAGCTTCGAGGCAGAATTTTGAAGGGTCTGTATCATGAAGACGGTGGAACAAGATCTCATAGCCATCGCTCGTCTTCCCTGGTAAAGGAAACATCTCAAGAGTTTTAGCAGCTTGTTTCATATCTTCTGAATTCAGCACTCGGTGGTCGAATAATTCTGGAGCATTTCTTCTGATGCTGTAGTACCTTTCGATACAAACTTTTGTCTTTTCCAAGTGACTGTAGCACGCGTTGTAGAATATCACAATTTGTTTATCCGTTAAGTCTTTTGGCACACATTTAGATTTATCCAGTTTCTGAATCCACTGTCGTAATTCGTCGATATCGTTTTGAGAAAACTTGTCCATAGCAGCCGTTGTCTCGTCATAATTGAATTGTAAGTCGCACGGCATGTTTACTTATTTTTATCGTTTTTGCACACAACCGTTCGCAATCGATGTAAATTATCAACTGCTGCGAAATACGAAACTTGACTTGTTTTACTCAACCCGTTGATAAATAAATTACCGGTCCATATTTGGTTAATGAGTGGTATGTCAACCGACTATTTTTGGATTTAAGTATTAAAAAGTTATTTTTATATAGTTGTTTTTTATTTTATTATTTTTAACTTAGTATATTAAGAAGTTGAATGTTAAGATCGTTTACGTGGACCGTGTGGTATTCGCAGTGGTATAGTATGCCTCTGTTGGTCACCTAGTTTCAGGTTTGACAGCTGGGGCTAAAAACTGCAATTAAGTTTTTCAATTTATGATAGAATATTCTTAAAACCCTAAATTGTCTGAGTTTTGATAACCGCACCGCGATGTATTTGATATGGGACTGTCATTGTATATTTTACATAGGTACATCTATCTGCACTTTATGGCACCATAAACATAAAATCCATACTAATATTATAAATGCGAAAGTAACTCTGTCTGTCTGTCTGTCTGCTACTCAATCATGCCTAAACTACTGAATCAATTTGCGTGAAATTTGGTATGAAGATATTTTGATACCCGAGAAAAGACATAGGCTATATAATCACGCTACGACCAAAAGGAGCAGAGTACCAGTAATTAATGTTACAAAAACGGGGAAAAATTTCAGCCATTCTCTCTTATTGGACGCGAGTGAAGTTGCGCGGGTCAGCTAGTTATAAATAATAGCAAAACAGAGTCTTCTTTTGTTTATACCATCACAAAACCGTCAGATAAACTCCCGATTATTCTAACCGAGTGTCTACGATGTTGGTAAGATTTTCCTCGAACGTTTATAGGACATAAAGGCGGGTTGAGTGTGTGGTTTTTTACGTTATTATCGGGTCTGAGCGACTGTTGTTATCGCGAATAGATGGTATGTTGTTGGCTGTTTACTTTCATAATGTTGGGACGGTATTTCGGGAGATGTTGATGGAAAGAGTGTGTTGTCTTGTTTTACTTGCTTGTTTGTTTGTAAAAGTATGTGAAGTATAAACATAATGTGTTTAGAAGTATATATGTATGTTAATTCGTTGTCTGGATTGAGATCAGATTATCGTAGGAGTTGTCCAAAGATTTTTTTGCGTGCGATTATGAGAGAGTGTTTCTAAACATATAAATATGGTGACGCTGGGTGGGTATTTGTATATCTTCTAATTTTGACATTTCATGACTTATAACGAGTTTAAATTTAAATAATAAAAGCAGAATAATATATCAAAGAATAAATGAAATTCATCATTGCATTTATTCTTCAAATTTCAACGATTAAATTAATTGAGCAGGTCATCATTGATTTGTGTGAATTGAATTAACTGATCAAATCATACTCAAATCAATTATGTTATTAATAATTTGTTTTGACACAATCTGCAGTGTTTTGGAATAAATACAAATTATATAACTAATACGCTTAAAATATGATAATACTAAAGTGATCTCAGCACCCGTGTTCACATTTTTTTTAAATATAATGTACTAAAACTATTTATTTATAGCTTGTCTCGTAATGTGGGAGTAGTCAGTTTAGTATGAGAACTACGACCGTTTAATTTATATGTCATATTTTACTCTTACAATTTTTTTTTGTTATATTAAATTTATCTGACAGATATTCAGAAATGGTGAAACAGGCGTAAACTTTCAACTCAGCTTCCAGTAGAAGCATCACGGACTAAAGCCCGGTTCCTGAGTACATTTAGCGGTAGTTTATCTTCTCAATAGCGTTTTTATACAAGTTTAAACGCTATTGAAAATATAAACTACTGCTAAATGTACTCAGAAACCGGGGGTAATAACGCATTATTTAATTTTAAAAATCAATCAATCTTTTATGACACATAATATAAACATGCATATTAAACTCTACATTAGATAATTTGACGTTTCGGCCCACGCTTTTGACAGTGGTCACAATCCAACCCTATCTTAGCAACTTGTCTTTATTTACAACTACCCACATAAATTTCACCCTAAACTGTATATACAAACATTTGTCCCAAATTAGACTCGAACCCAATATAAGAGCAATCATGTACCATTTAGATTGATTGCTACTAATATAATTGGATCGGAGTTATTAATAAGCTCCCTTAATGGCCGCCGGAAACGGATGTGGACTTAATCCTGCGGAAGGCTGTATTCTCACGGAAACACATTTAGTTGCGACTCGTGTCATTTGTATTGGGAGGAACAGTAATAAGTGTAGATACGTGTGTTTGAGTTGTATGTACATACTAATATTATGTTGATGAAACAGTAATTAATAATATATTATTGTGTAGTTCCTATTCCAATAGAATAATTGTATGTGCCTAAAGAGTGCTAATTTTTGTTGAAGTCTATCGAAATTATTATTGGAATTTTTTCACTATTCAAGTCTAGGACTGATATTATATTTTTTTTTTGGTTTTATGTACCTTTCTCATAATATTATTATGTCTATTTGCTTGACCTAAAGGCGAAAGTCAAGAATATGACTAAATATACGCCTCAACACCAATGTTTTCATCCCATGTAATATAGAAACAGTTTACATGAATAAGTAAGTTCAGGTCACTTTAAAAATATTGTATATAAATTAGAAAAACTTAACACAATTTTATCTAACCTGAAATTCGAACCCGGGACTTGTAGCGCAATTCTCTACAGTCAGTACTGTCGAGTACCGAGACTTTGTTATTTGACATTTACTGCCAAAATAATTTCTACGACGTCCGCTAGAGGCGCTGAACCGATCGTCCGCGTCATATTTTTTTAGGATAGCTAGGCAGTTGTCGGTAGTCGATAGTGGTACAGACTTGCGGTACTGATAGGCAAACACATCTACTGCCACTGTATTTACACAAAAGTTGAGCATACAAGTAGTGAATAAAGCGATATAAAATAAATGTCTTCAAAGACAAACCATTGTGAAACGAAGAGTCTTTGAGTGTTAAGTACAAGACGAATAATACATTCTATATTTATTGCGCTCCACGTGTGGGGAATTAGGCTTAAGAGGTCTAAATATAAGGTCCTAAATAAAGAAGGAAAAGAAAGGTTGAACCTTTTAAAACAGATATCAGAAGGGATTCATTATGTTTGGTTTTGGCTAAGCCACGGTTGGGATGTTAATGCCCTGTTAAAGGTTTTTTTTTTAAAAGACAACTCCCACACTGAGAATTGTGTCGGGGGGTTTTTTACAAACACAACGGTCTCCGGGAATTTTTTTCTAGTAGACGAAGTCACAGGAAGAAACTAGTATTCCGTTATCACAACATGACTGCCTCCATGGCACAGTGGTTTAGGTCACCACGCCGCTACCATGCGTCGGAAGGTCGTTGGTTTGATTCCCACCAACATTTATATAATACCACCCACCACAAATAATTGTTTCGGGTCTGGTAGTACTTTGTGTCCGTTGTTTGTAAGTATGTAAAAGTTCCCGCGACACAAGAGCAACAATAATTGTAGAGATCTGATAGTGCGGTAGTTGTCTTTTTAAAAGAAAAAAAAGAAAGAAAATATAGCAACAAGATACCATTTAAATACTTTATCACTTGGTAACAAGTTTTTTCTGAACCAAGTTCTCAAACTCCTTAATTCAGAACCAGATTGTTTAAAACGAGTACAGTGATATATAAAGCTTTAATTCCGGGAAGAAACTCCAAAGTGGCGAGACATAAAACACTCTAATCGACTCCGTAACCGATGAGCCGTTAAGATAATTTAAATCGCCTCACTGATTAATGGAAGTAAACAAGAATACTTCAGCGGTCATGTAGTAAATAGCTTCATAAATCTTCTATTGGGCTTTGTTTGACTGGAATTATTGGTCAATATTATAGACTATACTCGTGGACAAATGAGCGAACTAATAGCTCAATTCTCTACTACAGTGGTTCCCAACCAGTGGTCCGCGGACCACCAGTGGTCCGTGGAAGCCAAAATATGGCCCGCGAAAGACTTTAAAATTTAATTTTTTTAGGACGATTATTACACTTTATTTTTAACATAGTGGTCTCTGTTAACCAGAATAATATAAAAGTCGTCCCGGACTAAGAAAAGGTTGGGAACCCCTGCTCTACTACCCAACTAGCACACAAGCGCTATAACAAGCTGTACAATGGCCGGTTAAAGGATTTTTATAACGCCTTAGGCTCCTTAGTAAGAAGTATAGTGGTTCTATAAGCGGCTACAGAGCTCTTGTAGCGTCAAATAGGCCCATACTGTCCAGCTTATAGCTCGACATTGGATCTACAGTGGTCGTAAATAGTAATTATAATAGTACGTAGTATAGTAGTAATACAGGAGCGCTAAAATAAGATGAAGGTGGTATAATCGCGCTACAAGAGCTTTTTCGCAGCTTCGTGGCGCTTACCAGCTGTTGTACAGAGGTGGTTAGCGCCACGAGCGTTCGAAAAAGCTCTTGCAGCGCGATTATACCACCTTTACCTTATTTTAGCGCTACTGTGTAACGGTTATAAATGCTAACGCTCTAAATTAGTAATATAGTCGGTTTATTATGGTGTAAACTAAATATATTTTTTTAAAATGAATCATCAGTGACAAATGAGGAGACATTTTATTTTTACGGATTGGATTATTAAAATAACAAGTAGTCTATCGCTTTTATTTCTTTGTGTACGTGATATGAAAGTGCGAGTTCAAGTTTGCTGTCAATATATATGTATATTATCGTCAATATTTTCATGCGCCCTCAAAATATTCAGTTTTAAGTGCAAAAATTATATAGATATGTGGATTTGGAAATTGTATTTTGAACATAAATAAGACTTTGAGGGTTACAGATAATTTAATTAGGGTTATAGGTAATAAAAAATGATTTTAATTATGTTAACGTTACCAGGCTATAGATTTATATGATCTTCAAAAGATCGTAATAACCTCAAAAAATATGTTTACCAAATGCTATAATGGCGTCTCGATCAAGCACCTCTCAGAGTTGGTTACATCTGCTCTAGCGCCTTAAGCTGTACAAAGGCTCTAGTGTTTGCTGTTGTAGACCTCAAGGTTTTGCAGTTGTGGCATAGGAGTGCTTCAATATAACTGTTTTGGTCGCACACCAGCATTTTACTCGTACTTTTAGGGGTCAGTCGTTGAATATTAAAATAGTTTGAAAATCTTTTTTATTTTATTTTATTTTATTTTATTTTATTTTATTTTATTTTATTTTATTTTATTTTATTTTATTTTATTTTATTTTATTTTATTTTATTTTATTTTATTTTATTTTATTTTATTTTATTTTATTTTATTTTATTTTATTTTATTTTATTTTATTTTATTTTATTTTATTTTATTTTATCTTATCTTATCTTATCTTATCTTATCTTATCTTATCTTATCTTATCTTATCTTATCTTATCTTATCTTATCTTATCTTATCTTATCTTATCTTATCTTATCTTATCTTATCTTATCTTATCTTATCTTATCTTATCTTATCTTATCTTATCTTATCTTATCTTATCTTATCTTATCTTATCTTATCTTATCTTATCTTATCTTATCTTATCTTATCTTATCTTATCTTATCTTATCTTATCTTATCTTATCTTATCTTATCTTATCTTATCTTATCTTATCTTATCTTATCTTATCTTATCTTATCTTATCTTATCTTATCTTATCTTATCTTATCTTATCTTATCTTATCTTATCTTATCTTATCTTATCTTATCTTATCTTATCTTATCTTATCTTATTTTATTTTATTTTATTTTATTTTATTTTATTTTATTTTATTTTATTTTATTTTTTCTTTAAAAACAGTTGACAGACTGAACCACCACTGCACCTATGTAAATATATTATGATAATAATTTTAAGCTTTAGTATAAAGGTATATTACTCGGTTATAGCGCTTTAGGTGCTTAACATAATTCTGTAATCCCCATGGCTGTAAAAATGTTTCGAATGATACCTTATACATCTATTTGCCGTACAGAAGCCATATAAATATCTGATATAACGCTCAAGGCGCTATTAAAGACCTACGCAACTCTTTTATAGATGAGTAATACACTAGCCCTAAAAAAATCTGTTATAGAACCTAAGGCATTACAAAAAGCTTATTTACGCTCTTGAGCGCTATAAGCGCAACGCATAACTCCGTTTAAACTCCTTTATCTCCTAAAGTCCCCTTATACAGTTTACGGTGTTATAGAAGATTCCATTAACTCAGTTATACTTCCCTAGGCTGTCTAGCGATGCAATTACATGCTCATATATCACTATAAGTCATTAGTTTCCTACTAAACGGCTACTGTCCCGCCTAGCTGTTAAAGGGTTTTTTAAATAGCTAGTATACAACTTATAGAGAATTGTACAGCATTTGAACGACTCTTATGCAACTATCAGGCTGTATAACGACTGTATAAGCAGCTTGTGTGCTAGTTGGGTATTATCAAGTTGATAGTAGTAGAGAATCGAGCTATCGAGAAATTTTACGAAAATCTGTTTAGCGCCTCTACCGGGCTCCGTAAGAACTATTTTGGCAGTACATTTTAAATGTCAAAATCTGGATACTCGTCAATAACGACTGTGGAGAATCGCGTATAAGTTACGAAATTTTATCGGACTCTCGCTCGCACTTTCACATTGTCACATGACTATGATTAAGTGCTAACTGCTGCGAGGTGCATTTGAGTGAAACAGAAAAATTGTTCTAAAAATAAATCCATTTTGTATGCATGTATAATTATTAATAGCACACACGTATAAAATAACATTCGTAAAGCAATGTCAAAGGCCTACGCTTGAACAACTTTGACTCTAGGTTGACCACTAACCATACGATAAGAAGAAGTGAAATAAAACTTAAATTTAAGTCATAGTTAAAGGAAAATCGAGCAAATAACATTACAAGTGAGGTAGTAGCAGGTGGTAGTTTTGGCGGAAACACATTAAACGGTGGCCGTCCCTTTATAATGTGCCGCGACAGACGGCGGCGGCGCTTGTGATGTGCGCTTATTAAATATTTATATTGCACGATTTCTTTACAGTTTTTAATACTTTCAAAATTTATAAATACCCATCTCTACGGTTAATACAACGTTTTGAGAATAAGCTGGCAATTTTGTGATTAAAGTTATCTATCTTTCCATTACACAATAGAATCACTTAACACTTTACAAACATTCATACAATGTAGAGCTATTATGTGAAATTAAAATTATATGTATTTTTTCATATTATTTTAATCTACTACAATTTTCCGTCCTGGCGATTACTCTACTGCGCTCTTCGTTCCAACTTTGTGCCTACTTATGAAAATTAAAAAAAAAACAGAAATTCTAATATCTATTTGACCATAACACACAGAAACACATGCAATAATAATTTTATATAAAATTACTTATCTTTGAATAAAAAATTGTCCCTACTCTCAAGCATTCCATCACAACAACCTTTCAAAACAAAAGCTAATCCTAACTCACTAAATCGTAATCGTATCGTGGCCTCTAAACCCTCTCAGACCCACCTCAGCAGACAAACTAATAAAACGGGCACAAGACGTGGCCCTCACAATGGACGCACGTTATGTCCACCGGATGGCTGGAACTTCGGCTGTGACGTCACGACCTGCGTTTGATTTAATCAAGTTGTTTGTTTGTGTTGAAGAGATTTTTGTGATGAGTTCTTTCAGTTTTAAGATGGTGATGTCTGAAATCATATTTATTTAAATTGGGGTAATGCGATCGTATAAATATTTTTAATGAAAGAATGTCCAAAACCAAAATAATGATCAGCTTTCAATGCCAAATGTTTGGGGTAATCTTGAGTGAAACCTGGAATAACACTATTATTACAATGCTTTGCAAACATTTAGCAGCATCTAGTTATTATTAGAGCATTAAGTAACCGATATAAACTCTACCATGTAATTAGGCTATAAAAAACCGCAGCTAATTATTTATCCTTATAGCCGGTAACCGACAGATAAAGAACCAGTTGCAATTTTTAATATTGGCTTAAAAAAACATAACTTTTGCAACAAAACTATAGTAACCTTCCAAATAATTTCGGCCATAAGATCATAAATAAGTAGTTCAAACCATAAGCCCTTTCCTGTTTACCTTCCGTCCAATGGAACAAACATTAAACAACACTCGGGGGTCGGCGACGTGTAAAATTTCAATAATTTAACACACAGTTGTAAGTTTACCGGCTCGTGACGTCACAGATTATACGTCATGAATATTCACGTGCATTCGCAAATAAGTAGTTTGAGGGAGCGTTGTGGATTGAATTCGATCATTTTTCGAGTTTTCTATAGTTTATTGTAAGCAAAATACAGTCATACATAATATTACAACTGTTATGCTTGAAAAGGTAGGCAGAAGTGTATAAAAATCGACCCACGGTTCGCCAGTTAGAATCTCAGTCTTGTATGATCGGGGACAAGCTACACCAAATTTAGAAAAAATAACAATCTGGGAATTGAGCCCGGCACTTCACGCCTGCAGTCTGATACACTACCAATTGCGCCACAGAGATAGACAGACTTATTTTTTCTAAGAATTGTCACACCGCCTTAAAGGCACAAGTAAGCTATACAGAATTTTTTTAAATCGTAAACATACAAGCCTTTTGGAACAGCAACCTTCGTCGTTGTTGGACACAAGTGGAACTGGGCGGGCCGTGTTTGTCTGAGCCCAGATAATTTATGAGCCGAATAGGGACACACGCGTACACATAAGATTAAATACCTTAGCATAGGATCCTAAGGAATGGGACCAAAATGGAATAGGAACTCTCTATAATTATAAATGTTATAAAATTGGTTTTAACATACTAGATATTATTATTTATGACAAGATGTATGATGGTTAATGAAGCAATGGAAGTTAGGCAGAGACCAAAGAACGCATCTTTGGTCTCTGTCTAACCATTTGTAGAAAAAGGCGTCATTTTATGCATGTATGTATAAAATAAAGTTATAAATTGATTTATCAAAAAACTGTATGGCAATACGTAATCTTTTTCCCAAGTAAATGCCAGCGTTCTGCTCCCGGGAACTGTTGAGCAGGAGTTTGCTAATTTCTTAATAGAGGAACAACACATTAATTTGATTAAGTAACTGTGAAATACAGAAACAAACAGGATGCTTAGCTAAAACAAAATCTTGGACAATTGGTGACCCATGAACTACCCATGCAAACAACTACTACATCAAAAAAAATAACAAACGAATATTTTTTATCCATTCATCATCTAGCTACAAATTCAAAAACAAAACCTTCAAAAAGCCACACATCATGACAACTGTAAGAGTCATAGCTCACGTATCAAATGATTTATGTATCTGTTGTTGCGTCCAGCGTCAAGTATTCAGAGCCACTGACACTCCATTACGTGTTTGGCTTAGGGATGTCATACATCACCGCTTGTTTAAGCATTCCGCTTGTTGTGGACTGTTGAGGACAATTGCTAAGTTCATGTGGAAAATGTATGGTTGAGTAACTGCTCTTTTCAGATTTCTGGAGTTCTTTTTCACCGTTGGAAAGGAAAGGTGTCGCTGAAGCGCTAAAACTAGCTGTTATTGAACTTCCTATGGAAATTACTGGCTTCTAGTCTTTTTCAATGTGTAACGAAAATTCAAATTGGACTGAAAACATTTTTATATAAAACCCAAATATTAAACATTGAAATGAAAATGATTTTTTTAAATTGAAAAACCAGCAATTTTTTTATTTTTAAATATTTTGCTAGCATTTATATAACGTCACATGTTTTTGATTTCAGGCAGTATTTATTAAAATAATATTATTTATAAAATAATTTTATATTATATATACACTACAGTATTGTATATTTCCTTCGTCATCATGACTTACACAGAACGAAGCATAACCAATGGTACTATTGTTTCAGGTGAACGGCTCGTGGGGTCTGCCGGCGTTCGTGTGCGACGTGTACATAGCGATGGACGTGACGTCATCCACCTCGAGTATATTCAACCTAGTCGCCATTTCTGTTGACAGGTAAGTTTTTATATTATTGATAACCGGCTCCACTGTAAAAAAGACTAGCTTAAGTTAAAGATTTTACTGGGTTTCCTATTTTTTAATCGGGTTCAAAATCTTACCTATAGTGTTGGCACGATTGAGTACGAAACATCTATCGAAACATTCGCAACTTCGCCTTCGGTCGGGTTTGATTCCCGTGTCTGGTAATTCAGAATTGGCATTTCTGGCAGGATTCTTAGTAGCAGCCTTGAGTTTTGTACCATGCTTGTTTTACCTAGATATATTTATAATGGCAAAATAAAAAAAAACATTAGACAAAAGTTTGACGATGAAAATCTCTGACCAATGTTAACAAATTTATATATTTTTATTAATGTATTTTTACTATTTTGTAAAAAAATAACAAAATCATTTTCCTCAACTCTCCATCTTATTTTATTCACCTGCAACTTTTCCTTTTTATCAGGTACATAGCAGTGACTCAACCAATAAAATACGCAAAGCACAAGAACAACCGTCGCGTCTGGTTCACGATCGTGCTGGTCTGGCTGATCTCCGCCGCCATCGGCGCGCCCATCGTCCTCGGCCTCAACGACACCCCTGACAGGAACTTCGACGAGTGCCTCTTCAACAGCCAGAACTATGTCATCTACTCCTCGCTTGGATCCTTCTATATACCGTGCATCATGATGATGTTTCTTTATTATAATATATTTAAGGTTAGTATGTTTTGTTAACTGTGATGGCTTTTGTACTGTGAACAGTAGTATATGTACGTACAAATTCTTGGGTTTCGTGTTTGATTTTTTAAACGGAAACTAAATTCGTTTACCATTATTTTCTAGAATATAATGATATACATATTTGTTTACGCGTGTAAATAATCATTCAGTTTTGTTTGTGATAGGAACGTCATTGAATCATAAGACAGCCGTTGAAGGAAAAAAACCTTATGCGTGAAAATTAACCAAATGTTTTAATTTTTTTTTTAAATAACAATGTGTCGAAATGATACAGATCTCACGCTTAGTTCTATCTCACATTTACTCCTAGTTTTCTAAGTACAAATAACCAATAAAGTTATTCAATAGTTTCAGAGATCACACTCTACAATTAAACTGCGTTGCTTATCAATCTGTACTTATTTAAAAGTATCATTCTTCTCGTCCTAAAAATGTCACAAGGAGGTGCGGTACTCCCTTCCTTTTACACAAATTCTCCATACCAAAACTTACGCCTTCAAATTGTCTCAAAACTATTTCATTGAATCTCCTCAAATTCCGAACCTACGACAAAATTAATCTGTTGTAAGTCCCGAATTCAGGAACTAAGTACTTAGGTATGTGAATAGCAATCGGATCCCAGTGTCCACTTAGATTGGCAATAACTGGATTAGGATTCCAGTTTCAGTCCCGTTATATGAAGTACTGTAGATTGTTTGTAGGGATTAAGGAATTACTAATAGACTTGAGACTTGGGAGGTTTGTAGCTGTCCATTTTAGATACTGTTGTTGCTAACTTTAGATTTCTGTAGCACAATTTTCGACTATCGAGAGGTACTATCTAGTAGCAAGAGAGTACACTTAAAACTAGCAGTAGCGCAATTCTCTACAGTAGGTACTATTGAGGATCGAGAGTTTGACATTTAAAATGTACCGCACAAATAGTACTCACGGCTCCTGATAAAGGTGTTAATAAGACTGTACATCGTTTCTCGATAGTAAGCTTGTTGTCGTTAGTCGACACTGGTACAGAATCACGCAACTGACCAATTTTTTATACATCATTTATCAACAGTTAATCGTTAATCATTAATCGATTATCTTAATCTTCTACTAGTAACTTGTCAAAAAAATTATTACGTTAACAAACGTTAAAACGTATAACAAAGTTACGTTAATTTGTCTACACAAAGTGTGATCGAAAAACCGCTTACTGAAAATAAAATTCTTATGCTCTTATTATCAAATAGTCGTTCAAGAACCACACATTACAATTACAAGAACTAGCAATAATCTTGCAAGTTACTCGAAGTTATTCTGTTACACAACACGAGTTCCCAACACGTTTCCCTCCCATATTTAGTTACTTGTTGAAGATAGTTTGTTAGATACTTGTACCCACGTATCATATTTTTGCTTGCCCACAAATAGAAGCGGTGTTTCTTACATTTGTATAGGACGGTGTACGTTACTTGTTAGTCTTGGGTCTTTGAAGCGATAGGACGAGGAGTATAGTGAATAGAGGTAGAATATTATGGTGATATCTATTTGCCTGTACATTATTGGAACCCAATATTAATAATGGTTTTCAAGACAATATCCTCAAAGACCAACAGAGCTCAAAATAGTTACTTTTAAAAAACCAAATTACGAACACTGTTTTTTTACCTTGATATATTACCATACACACTGAGGGTCTAGTAATGAAGAGAAGAATTGTAACACCCCGCCATCACATTTTTGACATTATTTGAACTTCTTAGCAAATATTACCATGAAATATTACAGTAGAGCATCCAAAGCAGTTTCTTAATTGGACTTACTCTGGTCCTTTGAAAATGACAGCCGAGATCCACAATTTAACGTGCCTTCCAAAACACGGAGGAACTTGATATTTATAAAGATAGTCACCTATCCACAGAACAACCTCGGCAAGTGTCACTTAACCTCAGAGATTGATCCGTGCGGCTGTGGTTAACTAAGCCACGAGCTATATAATTTCAGTAATAATGACTCACCAACAGGCTTTAAGAAACCGCGCGAAAAAGCAGAGAGCAGCGAAGAAGCCGCCTGTCTCTGGGGACCCGAACACTGGTGCGACTACGGCCGTGGTGATCGAGAACGTGGCGCAGACGAGACGGCTGGCTGAGACCGCGCTGCATGACGACAGACCCACTAACACGGGATCTGGCAGCAATGAAGATGATCATGAGGACAGGTCAGTTGGATACAGTCGAATTTATGCGTTATGATTATAGTAGTGGATAGCAAAATTGCACTTTTCGGTAATTAGTACTTTTGCATTTTTTGTTTACCAATAGAAGATATAATAAGTGTATGAAATTTTATCTAACCATCAAAACCTAGTACGACTTACGTTATTAAATTGTTTGACGATAAAATTAATCTGACTTTGACTTCGCCTCACGCTATTTAAAAAAATTGTTGTATTTTTTTGTTAGATTTTCATAAGTCTTTGCCAAAAGACACAGGCTTCATTCTAATCATTAAGTAAATATCAAACACCCACCTCAATGAAGATAATTAACATAACATAATTAAGACATTCGTTAACAGAAATATACTCGTCTAACAAAAACTATTTATTTTACCACAAGAATAGACAACCTATATACTTACCAGTTGCGTAATTTTCTACAGACGGTTCTGTTGAGTATCGAGACTTTGACATTTAAAATGTACTGCTAAAATAGTTAATACTGAGCCCGCTAGAGGCACTGATCTTATTTTCGTGCAAAATTTCTCGATAGTTAGCTGGTTGTCGGTAGTACAAAAGCTGTTGCACGATTCTCTACAGTCGGTACTGTCAAATATCGAAAGT
Source organism: Anticarsia gemmatalis (assembly GCF_050436995.1). Lineage (NCBI taxonomy): Eukaryota > Metazoa > Arthropoda > Insecta > Lepidoptera > Erebidae > Anticarsia > Anticarsia gemmatalis. The sequence goes on along the minus strand of NC_134756.1, from coordinate 612,493 downwards.
TTGATATTTAAAATGTACTGCCAAAATAGTTCTTGAGACGCTAGGGGCGTTGATCCAATCTCCATACAAAATTTCTCGATAGGTTGCTGGTTGATAGAGGTAGAGAATCTAGCTACTAAAAACCTAGTTTAAAACTTCCAAGTAAATATACTATATACTTAAAGAGTAGGGCCAGACAAATAGTATTAGACGTCTAGACATAGATACTGTTCCCGACTGCTAATGTTTCCGAGGTACAGCGTTCAATGTTTAAACCAATAAACATCTTGTTGTGTAACTTGTGGTATGTTACCAAGGAGGTAGAGGGAAAATTGTGGGACCTAAAAGATATTTTTTACGTTGAATTTCGTTCTTTATAAGTATAAAGTTATTGAAAAGCTGCTCAATAGAGCAACTATTCTGCAACCACTTTAGTAGCAAATAAATTGTCTATGGAGATTATTCTACAATTCTGAAATGCATAATCACGAACATAAGTACCGAATGAAGTTTTATAAGTGACAAAGACTATAATAAAAGCTGCAACCAAATGCACCTACTTGATACAAAAATTTAGCACTAAGCAATAATTCCTTGTTATATTATTTATATCTGCGCCTGCCGCAATAATAATAAAAAATTACCTTCTCCATTGCCTACTAATTAACACAAAAATAATTAGAAACAAAAAAAAATACCCAGAAACATCTAACACTGTAATACCATCAAACAATTAAAATTTACTACAAAAAGTTCAAAAGCCAAACATTTTGGGGACAAAATAAAACTATTTTCGTCTCAAGTATTCATAGTATCTAATTAGTTTCTTACGCGAACAAAAAGCCTTATAAATGAAGAAAATAAAACTATTCTCGAAGCAGTCAGTATAATTAATGGCCCGAGTTTTCCTTATGCGGGCACAAAAATTAAGCAATGAGATTAAGAATATTTTTTGTAGACCAGCCTATGAAATTATATGAATTTATTTTTCGTAATATTGTTGAATATTTTAATATTCGTTAATTAATTATAAATGACAATTAATTACGATTTAAGGAGGTCATAAATGTTTTTGTTCGTCTGTGTTTGCCTACCTTCATGGGAACAAGGCATGATTATTTTATATCGCAACAAAAATCATATTATTATACTAGCACCACCGGCTTTGCTTTGCTTAAACCGTTATTTTACAAAGAAACCTTTACAACTTTTACACATAAACCTTCCTCTAGAATGACCTTAACTATTAAAAAAAACGTCATCAAAATCTGTTGCGTAGTTGTATGGATGTAAATCGTAAATACATACAGACAGACGCGGGAAGCGACTTGGCCTAATACTATGTAGTGATACTATAAATACCAGTATATTATACAATTTATAATATTTATCTTAGTCTTACTCGTACATTCTTATGGTAACCACACCGCATTTGTTTTTCTTGCAACATAATGCAAGAACTTTTCCGAGCTTCATACTGCCATTAATAGCACTGCGGGGCAAAGTTCCCATAACAATTATACTAACAAATAACTTAGTTATTAGCTGTTGCCAAAATAACCAACTGTATGAACATCTAGTTGGCAATGCCACTAATGCTTGGTAACTTTAGTTCACAAAAAAGTAACTGTGGTGTGATGCTTCTTTAACCCCCGGTTTCTGAGTACATTTAGCGGTAGTTTATTGATTCAGTAGCGTTGTTTACCTAAGTTGAAACATTTTTGAAAAGATAAACTACCGCTAAATATACTTCCAAAATGACTGACTTGTGTGCAAGACTTACGCTTGAAGAATTTATATAAAAATCTGAATTTAAAACGTCATAGAGGTAGAAAATTACGCTACGGTTCTTCAATGATGTTATTCTTTCCAGCTTCGACAAAAGATCAGCGGACCTGGAGGCAGACGCTGACGAGTGCCACGTGATCCCCAACGACAAGTCCACCGAGTTCATGCTCGCCACCGTCGCTGAGGAACAAGCCAAGTAAGTTTAGAACAGTTTTAAGTTTCAATAACTAGAGATAGCTTAGAAAAGTGTAAAGTTTTGTGAGAAAATGCTAATACCACATAGCTGTCAGTTGTTGTATTTGCATTCTTCTCCCAAGACTTTGGAAACACATCCCTGACTTCTTGTCACCTTGCTATAACAGTAAAAGAACTTTATGGATAGGAGTGAAACACTTAATGTACAAAATGAGAATCACAATTATTTATAATGTATATAGTTTCTGTGGTTAGCACTTACATAAAACATTCGACCGGGGCTCTATAATTTTACAGTATGTACAAAACATAATATTTACAATTTGTTGTTAAATATTTGTCGGCAAAAGATATTTCAAATTCAAAATTCAATACAAAAAATTATACTGACACAATTTCAATATTCATCATTGGTACCTGCGTCGGACATTTTTCACAATACCCGGCCAGTGCGAACAATGATCTATTAATCACTTAGAGCCTCCATTTGTTTTGTTTGGAGTTATCTCGAAATTTCAACAGATTCTAAAGGATTTTCGATTCAAAGGATTTACCTGTTTCGTTTTGATTCCCTATTTAATAGGCGAAATTAATTTTCTTGACAAAATGATATCTTTAAAAGCTTTTGCCCGGATCGGTATGATTTTACTGCTGATTAATCAGGACCTTAAATTGTACCAACTTGTTTGTAGTTTGTGTTCTTTTGTTGCGTTATAAAAGTTTCGGGGAAGAAACGCAGAAAAAAATATACACATGATAAAATTACCCATAAACATAAGGTAGAACGAGCAGCTAGAGAGATCGGAATAAAGATGGAAGGATGGTATAGTTGTGTAATTGTAATTATGATAAGAAAAGAAGTGAATAATGAGAAAAACGAGATTTTAAAGTCATGTTCTATTCTATTATATTCTCCTAATTATGATCAAACATTCATTTTGACTCACATTAGTTGCAAAGAAAAGTTATAAAAGAAAGAACAACGTTTAATGTTCAGAGTCTTACGTTAAAATTTGATTACAAAACTACAGCGGCCAATTTATCGGAACCCTGCACACTACCTTTTGACAGATGGGACCTAAATTGAAACCTTTACAAAGGCAAACTGGTTTGCTAAAGCGAAATAACAGCATTTTGCTAAATTACTATTGCAAATTGAAATAGTATTCAATTAATTCAATAAGCTGTTTATGGTTTCTATTAAACTAATATGATGGATAGAAATTAATTATCGCAGTATTATTGGAAAAGGTTAATATTATTGACATTATAATTATTATATCTAACACTCTGTAGTATCTGTTAAAGTTTGTTCATTATTATGTATATCACTGGAATGCTTCTGTGAAGCGTATAAATAGCGGTAAATAGTGTTTCCGACTGCTGACTACGAGGTCTCGGGTTCAATACCCAGGTCGGCCAAAGTGCTATATGTATTTTTCTAATTAAGCTTGATATTATAACTGGCACAATGTACAAAAGACTACAATTACAAAAGAAAATATAAAACTGGTAATAGTAATACAAAGAATTTGAAGGAAAACTAGTAAACATAGTACAAAAGTAATAAGTGAAAGAATAATTTTACCAACCACATTTAACTAAGTCCTTCTTCCCCAGTACTCCAAAAAGGAACATCAAGCAGCCAATCCCGGACCCTAACGGGAACAACGACTCGGGGTACGCACCTTCCAACCTCGAGGATACGATCAGAGAGCACGTGTCTCCGCCAGGGTCACCAGGGATCAAGGACGCCACCGTGCTCAAGAACATGGCCTGTGATAATGGCAAGTGGAAGAAGAATGGCAAGTCGAAACTGCCGTCGGATTCAAGGTATTGACATTAAAATTACTACTAAATAAATAAAATTACTACTACGTGAGTCAAATGCGACTTACTGCATATTTTTTAAAAGTGCACAAGAGTAAGGGAATTTGGAATAGAAAAAGACAGTGGTCAACTGGACAAGACCACACAAATTTTGGGCAAGACTTTTATTTTATAAGATTAAAAGAAAAATACAGCGCTGTTCTGGTCGTTTCTTCGTTCGGATAATTCTTATCCTGGTATTTACTAAAATTGACTAATAGAGAATTAGATCTTTTTTTAAAATCATTTATTCAAATACGGCAATAAAAGATATTGAGATGATCTAATACATTTTCGCTACCCTTTTTGATTAAAATACTAAACCTAAAAAAAATTGCAGCATGCTGACGAAAAAGGAACATTGTTTTATCTATTCACTTCAATTGTATACAAAACAAGACAAAATAAGTGTACCAGTTGATGACGAAAATTTATCGCTGCAAGTTCCCTTAGACGTTTTATTACGATACTAATGGAGTATCAATGGGACGAGCTGTAGTGGCCACCTACGTTCTTCGTTCTTGGAAAGATCAATCATCCTTGTCGCTGTATTAGTTAATACTACAAAGTTCAATGCATCACAAGTAGGGCTTTAAATTTATGAAATTATCTGCAGCCTTTATTTTCTAAAGGGTAGGGGTAGTCCCGTACGTCCCAAACAGATCTGTCAAGAAAGATTTAGAAGAATAGTTAACGACGTGCAAGTCACAATAACATTTCTTATTGTATACTGATGATGATACTAGGCAGAATAGGTGTATAATGTCACATATTTTTTTATAAATTGACACCTGTCATACTGCATATTTAGGTGTTAATAAAATGTATCATCATCAGCCTAGCCATTCATCCAACTATGTTGGAGCCGGCTTCTATCTCACCGGATGCAGCTGAGTACCAGTATATTACATAGAGTGACTGCTTATCAGACCTCCACAACACCTTAGTTTCGTTAAAGCTGGTTGGCAGACTTTCACGCTTCTGACTACTAGTGTCGCTAATCGACTGCCAAAGATCTTTGAAAATGACGATATATTATACTAATTTCCTTAATAATTCTTTAGCAGAAACGTGTCCCTCCAAATCCACACGGAAGACGATCAAGTGACCGCAAGTACATTCGATCTCCGAGATGGGTCGAGCTCCAAGAAGGAGAGGAAAGCGAGCGCGGCCACCGCTCGCTTCACTATATACAAAGCTAATAAAGCAAGTAAGAAGAAACGGGAGAAGTCCAGCGCGAAAAAGGAAAGAAAGGCGACGAAGACGCTGGCTATAGTTTTAGGTGAGTTTCATGGTTTAATATCGAAAGTAGGTTCTTTTTTAGAGTCCTTTCTTGGAGTTTATTACCGACAGTTGAATGTAATTCAATTGAATCGGATTAGAACTAATGTCAAAGTCTTACCCTCTTATTCATAAAAATATATGAAATTATGAGAGGTTTATAAAGTGTTTTGGAAATGAAAAAGAGAAAACATATTTTAGTAGTTGTTTAACTAAAATAGGTTTATAGTGTGTTTATGAATAAGAGGGTTACTTTTAAATTCCAAAAGTGCTGAGTAAACACGAAAACAATATTTTGTGTTATAATTACTTTCATGCTATAATTGCTATGCACAATTATAGTCATACGATTAATTTCAAAAGCAAGTTCGTTTTCAATAAAAAAATAATAGTTTATCTAAGTCTTCAATGACCCACTTACCTTAAGGAAATTGCTTTCGATGCATTTGGACACTTGAATAATGAGGTCGATAGCAATAGGAGACGGCGTATCTCCCAAAGGCAGGCAAGGCTTTATGCTTCTGTTCACCAATGGAACGGAACTATGAATTATATTACTCAACTGGACCTCTCAATGTTTGCCTAAATTTGATCTATGAAATACGTTTAAGTTCTATCACCACGTAAGTAATTTTTTGGCAGTTTTGACATTTCGATGTCATTGGCTAGAGAGTCGAAAAACTAAATTAAAATTTGTCTCTCCTGAAAGTTGCTAAAAATGACTTACGTGGTGATAGAACTTAAACGAGGATATTATATCATTCGTTGCGATAATTGTTATTGGTATCTAAGAATAGTTTTTAACGTACCGTATTAATATACTAGCGAATTTTGAAAAAATAACATCGTGGCGTATCAATTTGGTTTTACTAAACTGATAATTAGCAAACCTTGCTCACGTGTTGCGAGGCCATTACTAACATACAAACAACGGACACAAAGTACAACCAGAACCGAAATTATCTGTGAATCGCACAAATAGTTGTTCCCTATGAACAATCAAGCCCACGACCTCCCGACGCAATGGTAGCTTAACCACTGCGTCACTTAAAAACTACGTACAATTTTCACATCGACACTTCTTTCCAGGCGTGTTCCTGTTTTGCTGGGCACCGTTCTTCACCTGCTCAGTCCTCGGCGCCATCTGCGACAAGATCGGCCTCTCCTTCGACCCAGGAGTGACAGTCTTCATCCTCACTACCTGGCTGGGGTACATCAACTCGTTCCTGAACCCCGTCATCTACACCATCTTCAACCCTGAGTTCCGTAAGGCCTTCAGGAAAATACTCCATTGCGGCACCTAGCCCGTGGACTATTTGGT